>NC_057799.1:354342921-354345903 GCF_018294505.1 Triticum aestivum
AGGGAGGGGTCATAGCTATCGATAGAGTCGAAGAGAGGATCAAGTGGGTGGGTGCGAGATCGATGAAGAGAGCCATCAAAAAATTGTGTGTGTGCAAGTCAAAGATATAGGGCGACTGGCCTACCGGAACGTTAGAAGGCACATGTCAAGTTTGTGTGTGGTAGGGAGACATGACTAGAGCGCTCGATGTATCGGTGTGTGGGGGGGTGGAGGTGGGGGGAGGGGTAGGCAGAGGCCTAACTATAGAGGTAGAACGACTCGTATATGTGTTGAGAAGGAGAGACCTAGCTATGTCTTGAGGGAGATCGGTCGACATCCATACATAACTGAAGGACGGGAAATATGATGGGATAGAGAGAGAGGAGAGAGAGAGGGAGGGAGAGGGAGGGAGAGGGGTAGAGTGCTGGATGGGTGATGGAGTTGCTGCTTGAAGATGGTGGGAGAGGCCTACTAGACAAATTGAGGGTGGAACTGCAATGTTATCAATAAGAGTGGGGATGTGTTTCTGTGTGTGCCTGTGCGTGATAGATCTGTCGGGACGCATCCATGGATGATGAAGGGGAACCATGTGTTTGGTAAGCAAACCTAACTAGATCGGTAGATCAATTGTTGTTTGTCGGAGGAAGGGAGGACAAAACTAATGAGGTAGATCGATTGACGTGTGGGTAAAAACGAGTTATAAGGACCTAGCTAGCTATATGTATAGCGAGAGATCGGTCGGTGTACGTCCATTTGTTAGAGGCAAATAAGGCCCAGCGAGACGGATAGACAGAGAGAATGGAGCTAGGAGGTGGTGCGAGAGGCCCAACTACTAGCTAGATAGGGGGAGGAGTGTGCGGTTGTGAGATCGATGAAAAGAGGGGCGAGAGTTTACACGTGTGTCTGACCGTATGAGAGACACGAGGCAAGGACACATAAAGGAGGAGATTGAAGGTGTGTGTGTATGTTGTAGGCAGGCATCGCTGGAGAGGTTTATCGATAGGTGTGTGTCGGAAAGGAGTTGTGGAGACTCTGGGAGAACGACCTAAAGAAAAAAATGAATGTGCCCGGTGGATAGAATGCCGAGGGAGGGGGAGGGCGAGGAGGGCGTGTGCATGCACGAGAGAAAGTTAGTGGTAGCTACAAAGGTTAGAGGATTATGTGGGTGTAAGAGACTAACAAAGATCATAATTTGATATGAAAGCGGATTCATATATTTGAATAGGAGATCATAGTGTTTTAAACATTGCATGCATGAATATAGCGGTGATACACGTGTTGTGCACATGTTATACCATAATGTGATAATGCATGGCGTTTGCAACTCACAGCTAAATGCCGAACAATCTAAACCATACTATACATCAAACAATCTCACATTTTATTTGAATTTGTGACAATGTGTGGCGTTTGCAGCTTACAACTAAATATCGAACAATCTAAACAATACTATATATCGAACATTCTCACATTTTATTTGAATTTGTGGTAATGTGTGGTGTTTGCAACTCACATCTAAATACTTGTAGGTGTAGGGGGCGGGGCACCATACATAATGTGATAAACACATTATACATATGAGACATGGTTTAGATTATGAAGATCTAGCTAGAGCTAGAAATGTAATGTGATTTGAAATCAAAATAAAGTGGATTCAAAAATCTAGTTCGAGTTCATATAGTACACATAGTTCATATGTAACTCGAGACTAATCATGTGGTGTGTTGTGAAGATACTACACAAACGATGGTTTAACTTGACAATAATGATGATTGTAGATCTTATTAAAACAGAGAAACGAATTCAAATGCTTTGACTTCACAACAATCATTACTGTAGATCTTATTCAAATATAGAAACGAATTCAAATTTAGTTCATACTGAAGCGGTAGTATATACGTTTGGAATGCACTAAAACGTTCATTTGAGTAGTAGGTTGCATGCATTATACACGTAGCGAAATATTTTAATTGAACATAACATGAATTCAAAGTTTTGAATGAAATTTGTAGTGCGCATTGATTTGGTACAGTACACGTTAGGCTTGTCCGGAAATTTCAACCCGCGCCTTGTTAGCCCAAAATATTTATGATATATCTTTGTCTTGTTGTGCTCCGACAACTCCCTCCATCTCAACCCGCGCCTTGCTATTCCGAAATTACAACGCGCGCGAAAACTCCCACATCCTGTGCTACCCCTGAACCGAAAGAACCGCCTCAAATTGGTGGGGGTACTTTCGTAACTTACCCCACATTTCGGACAAGCGCGTCTCTAAGCCATGGTTCCCCACTGCCATCCCATTCGCCCACCCATTCGTACACCGAGGCCGTGAAAACCCGCGACAAAACCCCACACCCTGCTCCGTCCGCACCCAGCCGGAGCCTCTTCCCCGACGACGTCGTCCACAGCAACACCTCGATGTCCCTCATCCACCATACCGGATGAGGATCCGTCATCGATCTCATCGTCCCGCCGGTTCAACCACCCCGTCCAACACCTCCAAGGAGCTGCCCCGACGTTCCCCTCGTCTTTCGCGCCACCTCCATTCCCACACTACCGTCTTCACCTGCACCACCGGAAGAGCATCATCATCACCGTTTCCTTGGATGAAGCTGCGGCCTAATCGGCACCACCAAAGAGGTTGTACACTAATCGTCGCATTTTCTTCTTGATTCGACCTCACGGTGCTGCCGGCGCTCGGTCCCGAGCCGACACGGCGCGGCTCCATCCACGGTGGCATCGCCGGCCACTTCCTCCACGGTGTCGCTCCCTTGGCGGCGACATCCACACTAGTAGGAGTTGCTGCTGCTTTAGCTCTTGCTCGCGCTGCTGCTCTGCTCTTGCTCTCGGTCCCCTGCCTGGTCTGCTCTTGCTATTGCTCTTGATCGCGCTGCTGCTCTCGCTCTTGCTCTTGCTTGCGATGCTGCTCCGATTTAGCTACACTTCGGTCGACTGAATCGACTTTTGGGTCAGTCAATTTTCAGGGGGTGGGGGGCTCGCTGG
>NC_057799.1:354346235-354376205 GCF_018294505.1 Triticum aestivum
CTGGGGTGAAGGAAGAACCAGCCGCAGCGGGGAGGGGGGCTTGCCGGAGAGGTACCCCACTATCTATCTTAGGGTTCAGGATGGGGGCGGTGGTCGCAGGCGGTGGCGGGGCGTTGGCGGGGCGGTGGCGTGGGGATCGCCGGAGAAAAAGCTCGGCATGGGGGGCCCTAGAGGGATGGCCGGGGCAGCGGCGGACCGGCTGTGGGGAGTGTTTTCGGGGCGGGCGGGGCGGCGCACCGCCGGCCGCGGGCGGCGGGGGGCTGCTGTTTGGCCGGTGGTGGCTGGTGGCTTAGGGGGGTGGAGGTTGAAGATGAACGACAGGCCCTTGATTTCGTATCCAACGGCTACAAAATCGACTGACCAGAGATGAAAAAGTCAGTCGACCGACGTGTAGCCTCACCTTGCTAGTGCGTTCAGTTTCGACAGCAAAATTCAGTTTCGACAGTTAAGTTCAGTTTCGACAGTTAAGTTCAGAGATGAGCGGCTGATGTATTTTACATCTAGCACTTTGTGGTTATGTATTTTACGTCATGTATTGGAGATGCTATTAGAATTCCACTCAGGTTAACGTTGTTCGTTGTCTCTCTTGTCCTGCTTCAGCCTCGGCGTCGTACAACTCACCGGAGCTGCTCCAACGACGAAACCCTCCATCACAGCGGAGCAGTACCTCGGGCTCCATCTCCAGACGCCTAAGATCTTCTTCCCCTCCTCCGACAGCAAAGTCAGCCGGAGCATCCTCACCGGTCAACCCAATCACGCTGAGATCGACATGGCTTCGCCAAAGAGGTTGTACACTTGTTGCATCTCTTTTTTACTCTACATGTTATATATATTGTCCACTGAGCACACAGATTTGTTCCTTTAGTGTCTCCTTGAAAGAAAAAATGTAGGAATTTTAATTTTCACTTGTCCTCCTTTTCAAATTCCTATTCATGAAGCACAAGACTAAGAGATAGTAGCATAATAGCATTATAACCGTACATTTTCTTGTGGTTTGACTTAATCTCACCATGCTTCTTTGCATCCTGTGATCTTCCAATTGTTGTGAATCAAACACCCAGATTGGCAGAAATCCTGTGTTTTTGAATTCTCTGTTTTGCACCTGCATTCCTATCCTATACTTGTCTATTTCCTATCCCTGCATTGTTGGAATCCTCCAATTCAAACGAGCCCTTACAGAATTACTTCTCTTACAGATAGTTGTCAAAGAAAACCTTGCGTGGTTTGTCCCACTCCTGCTGCGCCGTCGTCCACCCCAGCTCAGCTGCTCCAACGACAGAAGGGTCCAGCACAGCAGGGATCCGGCCTCCAGACTGTCTTCCGCCGCCTCAGATCTTCTTCCCCGCTGCTGGCAGCCATGAAAACTGCATTACCATCATCAACCGAGCAGATGACCTCGAGGACTACATGAGTCCGCAAGAGAGGTCGCACTCTTTCGTGTCTGCTTACGTTATGCATCGCTTAATATTACATGCTACTTATCGTCCTGTTCACCGATTAGACTCTGAGTCAGCTCCAAACTAATGGTCACACTTGAGTTTTTAAATGGTTGTGGGGTACATATCGGGGCCGCTATCAATAGTATCTATCTACTATCTGGTTAATCTCCGGTGTCTACTATGATTTTCATGCTGGGTGGGAAACAAACAGTAAAGAAGCCATTATCTGTATTTTTTAACTGAAGCCATTATCTGCCTGCTATTATTGGTTTTGGGTCTATCCACAGGCTGCTACCATCACTCTGGATTTCTGCATGCACTCCTTACATAAGCTCACTATGTTTTATTCCTATGCATGACAGTTATTGTAAACAATGGAACTGAACATGTAGAGCAAAAGAGACGAGCCTTGCGTGGCAATAAAATTTCATGCAGACGTCGCTCCATGGTAGGCGCAAAGGCAGCCCCCCTCCACGCATTTCGGATTGTAATCGAGAGGAAGATATCTGTTCTGAGGGGGATTCAGAAGGAGAAGACAACTCCTATTTACCCCCTGAGGTCTTCGCTCTAACTTGGCATGCTGATGTTGGTTATATCAAGCATATGGTGTCTTGCATTGCTTACTTTATACATCAAATATGTCATCTGCTTAGTTTAGACATCCTTTGTGTGAATGCCATCTGTTTAGTTTATTCATCATTTATGTGAATTATGCAACGCCATCTTGTTTAGCCAGGCATCCTATATGTGAATTTTGCAATGCCATCCTGCTTAGCCAGTCATCTTATATGTAAATTATATTAGGCCATCCTTTTTTTCGTTACATATTACATTTGTCAACAATGTTAGTACATTCAACTGCTCTTCGTGTGCATCAGCCATTTGACACGGTGATGGCAAATTCTGGAGTGAAAACAAGGTCTTCAGAGCAGACTATGCTATCTGACAAAGCGCATATCTCGCTGGTTACGGATAGCTCCTCAGAGGAGGATTCAGAGACAGATGACCAGTCCTATTCCCCCCCCGAGGTGTATGCTCTAACTTGGCAGGGTTATGTTGCTCATATCGTGCGTATGGTGTCTCGCATTGCTATGTCATTTGATTAGTTTAGACATGCTTTGTGTGAATGCCACCTGTTCAGTGTCTAATTACCATATATGTCAATTATGCATTGCCATCTTGTTGCAAGACATTATATATGTGAATTATACAATGCTATCTTGTTGCAAAGGCATTATATATGTGAATTATGCAATGCCATGCTATTTAGCCAATCATCATGTATGTGAATTATATCATGCTATCATTTTTGTGTATTACGTGTTCCATTCGTCGACAATGTTTGTATATTCAACTACTCTTCCTGTGCATCAGCCATTTGAACCGGTGATGGAAGTATCTGGAGTGAAAACAAGGTATTCAGAGCAGACAATGCTACCTGCTGAAGCTGACATCTTGCTGGTTACAGAGAGCTCCTCAGAGGAGGATTCAGAGACTGATGACCAGTCCTATTTCCCCCCTGAGGTCTATGCTCAAACTTGGCAGGGTTATATTACCCATGTCATGCATGTTGTCTTGCATTGCTTAGTTTTTACATCATATATGGATTGCCATCTGCTTACTTGCTTACTATATAAATCATATATTTGAATTATATCATGCCATCATGTTTACATAGTACATACACATCATCTATCTGAATTATGGCATGGCAACCCATTTAATAAAGACATCATATAGTTATATCATCTCATCCTGTTTAGTGTTTACAGTCATCATATTTTGAATTATGGCATTCTATCCGTGAATGTATGTGAATTATGGCATGCCAACCTATTTGATAAACACATTATATAGTTATGTCATGTCATCCTGTTTACATAGTCTCATATTTTGAACTATCTCTTTCCATCTTTTTAATTAGCCATCATAATGTGAAATTGTGTCATGCTATCCTGTTTAGTTAGCCATCATATATGTGAAATTGTGTCATGCTATCCTGTTTGGTTAGACAACATAAATATGAATTATTTCATGCCCTCTTTTATTCCCCACTATCCATTGCACCTGTCTATCATACAATGTCTATACTTTCAATTACTTTTCTTGTTTATCAGCCATTTGAATTGGAGAGCGTGATGGCAGTATCTAAGGGAGTAACAACACGGTCTTCAGAAAAGATAGTGCTACCAGTTGATGCAGATAGAACCACAGTTGTACTTGCCCAAGGACCAGATCCACCACACATAACCCAGACTCTCGCAGATTGTACCCCTACCCAGTTGGACAGAGAACCAGCTACACCCCTTCTAACCCCAACCCCGGCAGATAGTAACCCAGTTCCAGTTGACACAGCACCATCTCCACCACAGAGCACCCAAACACGAGCAGTTAGTAAGGGAACTGCAGTGCCCAAAGCACGAGGACCACCACTCCGAATCCCAACTCAACGCTTAAAGGAGAAGAAGATTTGTTCTCAGGTCAGGTTCTGTAGCTATGGTTCATACTCATTTGCTCTTGCATTACTATATTTACTCATACCAACTATTTTCAATTTTGAAGGATGGAATTGAAACTCCAATGGCGCAGCAGGTATGTTTTAAACCTGTTTCTTTAACTGGTTTCCTGTTGTAACCTGCTCTATGTTGATTTCAGTTTCAATTGAATAAACAGTTATGTTCTCATGTCATGCACATTACAAGTGTTGTTATTGCTCTATAGTTACCCACACTTATATTCTGTCTATTCTGCTTTGTCTTGAACAAATATCATTTGAACTGTGTCTCTATCTTGATTTGGCAACAAAAACTAGAATGATATAGACCATAAAGTGACCATGGTACATAGATATATGTTTGTTTCATGCTGTTATCCTGTCCACTTTACTACTGAACTCCTTTACCAAAATGAGTTTCATATACAACATGGTAAACATGTGATGTGTGTGCTTGTTTCTCTTTTAGAATGCGGACAAAATATTGGAGAACAGTACCACGTTATCCAATGGTAAAGGAAGTAATGCAGATAAGGTTCAAGATAGTGAGACATCCCTGTTGGTCTCCAAGAAAGCTGATAAAAACTATCTTAGCGACAGTGAGGGAACCCAAAAGTCCTGTCTTGATGTAGTGTTCAAGTTACTGGCCACTACTGCTGGCACAAGCTCTTCGAACTCGCTGCCTGAATCAGTTCATCTTCTTGAGTCTCAACTTCAAGTTGAAGGACATCGATCAGATGTGTTGCGACAGGAAGCTGAAGGACTGAGGAAGTCCCTGCAGAATTCAGATGCATATTTTCTGGTGCAACAGCAAGCGCTGGAGGATTTAAGTGCCAAACAAGAGAAAGTTAATAAGCTTGCTAAGCATCTTGCCAGCATTATGGGTACCCAAGATATTATTTCTTGAGATCTTCTGAAGTGGTTTCAGTTCTGGATTTGTTTTGCTGCGGCGTTTATTTGCGCTGGTCGCCAACTTTGACAACCAGTGTATATGATATGCTGCTTTGTTCCCTATATTTGCACTGGTGGTGAACTTTGATGCCCAGTGGATGTAATATGTGTAATAGCCGTGATAGCCTAGCGTTAGTTGCTTGCTTATTTATTTCCTTGTTGTCTTGTTTATTTGTTTGCTTGTAGTCATTACAGTTCTTTTTCCGCGGTTAGCTAGTGGCTGCAATAACCTATTTTTTAAAACTAGGCCACAATAACCATGGGCTAATATTTACTGTAGTGACACTGGGCCTCCTACTGGCCGTAGAAATAGTGGGCCTTCTACGGGCCGTAGAAACAATGGGCCCTCTACGGGCCATAGAAACAATGGGCCTTCTGCGGGCCGTATCATGAATGGGCCTTATACGGGCCGTATGATCGATTGGCCAAACATGGGCCAAACAGACCGCATTATGGCCGTAAACGGGCTAGAGTTGGAATCGTCCGTTCATGGGCCGACCATAATGGGCCATCGTTAATAGGTTGTATTTGATGACGCTATGAAAACGCCCAACGTATTAACGGACCACAAACGGGCCGACTGTAACCACGGGCTGAATTTGGCCCACAAGCAGAAAATGACAGTAACGGGCCGTAAGTAATGCTGGAAATGAGCCCAAGAATAAATGGGCTCTGAGAAGGCCGAAAGATAACATGGGCTGGAAACGGCCCAACGGAATAACGGGCCGTTAATGGGTATAAAGTGATACACTGTTCATTACGGGCCAGTTTCACCACGGGCCGTTAATAGGCCAAGAGTTACATAGGGCCTCATATGGGCCGAAAGACGTCATGGGCCATACATGCGCCAGAAGTGAAAACGGGCTGGAATCATATTGGATGGCCCAGATGACGCTACTGGGCCTAATTCGGATAGGGCGTAACGGGCATTGGGTTAGCGGGCTGTAAATGGGCTATATGCGAACAGGCCGTTAACAGGCTTTCCATGGGCCGGCCCGCCACCTTTTGACCAAGTCAAACAGGCCGACCTTTTCACAGGAATGGGCCTCTGTTGGGCCGTGCCACGTGTCGACGTATCATAGGCGCCTTCCATCCAATGAGTGGATGACATCTGTCCCAACGATGAGCCGACACGTGTTTCCTCCAGCCAATGATGATTTTACATGTGGAAAATCCCCATTGGTCGGGGCTGTTAACGGGTTATCGGATCCAAAACCCGACCTGATAGCTTAACAGCGTTCCGTTACGGTGGATGCCATGTGTCGGTCACCCTTGATGAAAGCACTTCTGTGACGCGCGATTTATCGTCATGGAAGTGGACACTTCCGTGATGATAATTTTGGCAATGTCATGGAACACTTCTACGACAGCACAGGTATGACTATCTTGATTTTGTCATAAATTTGTCATGGATGTACATGCATGACAGAAAACGCGACCTACTGTGACAAACACGTATCATCACGGAAGTGTATTTTTTTGTAGTGTTTGGTGCACCCCCTAACGATTTTTTTGCAGTTTCCGAGCAACGCGGACACCACGTGAGGGGAAGGGCTTCCCAAACACACCAGGTTAAGTTATCTTTGCGCAAAATAACAACACAGCATGGGAACGACTCGCACAATGCATTAACCAAAGGACCACAGTTCGATACACGCCCCTCTGGGCCCATACTGGTTTCGTTTTCCGATGCAAGAAAGAAAGAAAAGCTAAGCAAAGCAGCGTTGCAGCAATCCGCGGAGGCAGGCCCTTGGCGACGCCCCGAGCCTAGCCAGACCCCTCCTCACGCTTCACGGAGGCGCGACGACAAGATGACCCGCTGCCTCCTTCGAAGCGGGCGCAGCGACGCGGCGGCTAGTCGTAGCCCCTGCTGCTGGAGCTGTCACCGGAGGAAGAGCCACCGTAGCTGGAGGAGACGCGGTCGCCGCCGAGGGCAGGCTCGCCCTCGTCCTCATCGCGACCATCACCAAGGCCGAGCACCTCCTCACCGTCGTTCGTCTCGGGGCAGCTCCCGGCGCGGCGACCATCTTCCCCGAACACCCTCACATAGAGGGTCGATTCACCATCGCACCTGAAGTGGAGGGTGCACCGCCTGCCCAGGCCGCACGCGCGGGCGAATGTCTGCCAGCCGTGGGCCAGGGCTATGTTTTCCGCGGTGGAAGTCTCGACCGCAACCCAAGAGACCCTGCTGCAGCAGCCGTCCGCCTGCAGCCAGAGCCCGCCCGGACCAGAGGCCGGCAGTTCGCCGGCGAAAAAGCACGGAAGTTGGAGCCAGTTGCCGGCCGGGCTCTCCGGCCAGACAACGAACTCCGGCGACACCTCAGCCGAATGGAAGCACGGGCGGGGAGGACGCGCCACCATCGCGCGCCTCCCCTCATCGGCTGAACCACCATGGATGGGACGATCCCCACCGCGTACCGCGCCGCCACCTCAACGGTGGGCCACGGCGGGGGTCGCGGCGTGCTTGCGTGGACGGTCACGGCCGCGCTTGGGTGCCGGGGAGCCGGGGCCCTCGCGAGGAGCATTTCCTTTCTCGGCGGCAGAGAACTTCTTTCATGGCGCCATCAATGGCACTGCAAGCAATGGAGCAAAGAAGCAAGCAAGCAAGGAAGAGATGGGCAACGGGGGCTCCGCCCCCCTCCCCATTTATAGCAAGAGAAGGCCAACCGGCGTCTCCCACGATCGCAGGTAATGATGGTTTTCCTTGCATGTCGCAGTGACTTGTCAAGTCATGCAGTTGCCGAGGCAGCGTGGGGAAGCGGAGACGCCCACGTCCAATCAACCGCCACGCGTCAACCGAGGCCGCAGGCTTTTGGGGCCCGCGGTGCTCCGAACTTGACCCATGGCTTCGCCGCGAAGCCAAGCCCGAGCGCACCTTGGGCCCGGGGGCTACTGTCGGCGTTCTGGGAATGGGGGTGCCCAGACTTGCCTGCCTGCGGCCCACAACGTGGCTAAGCAGCAGGCCGTATGGCCCATCTTCGTCAACAAGTCACCCAAGACCCTCGCGAGGGTCCAAGCCTCGCGAGGCGGACGACGCAAGACCTCCTCTAGAGAGGCCTAGCCAAGCAGGCTCACGAGGAGCGGAGATATCAAGGCGAGGCAAACCTCACGAGGCTTTCAAGACGTGAGCCATGACGAACGGTACCAAGCGGGTGCCAGGCGGGCGCCCGTGTGTGCAGCGTCCCTATTTCCTCTTTGCTGCTAAGGAGGCCAGCGCAAGCGAAGAGTACCGAGGCATCAGGCAAAGGTTGCCATATTGGTGCAACGCGACCAAGACCAGGAGGACAGCAAGGCGGAGGTCATCGTGGAGCCCAAGACGGCGTCACCCCAGAGCTTTTCGCAGGCGAAGACCGCTTTTGTCAGGATAGCTTGTACTAGCTGTCCCCCTTAAAATTTGCCCGCCGTTGTTGGCTCCCTTCCCGCTCGATATTTGGGAAGAGGACCAGGGCCTCTATAAATAGGACTAGCCACCACAGTAGGAGGCAACTGATCCCGGACTAGTTCAGATCATCCTCAACTACACAAGCACAAGAACACCTCAACCTCAGGAGGCTGTTCTTCCCTTGTACTGTTCATCATCAGCCCAAGAGGCAATCCACCACCACCACACTGGAGTAGGGTATTACACCACAACGGTGGCCCGAACCAGTATAAACCTCGTGTCTTTCTGTGTTGCGAGTTCGTCAAGTTCGTCCGCAAGATCTTAGCGAGCTAGAGCGTAGATCGGTAGGAGGGAGAGACTTCGCGCGCACCCCAGTGTTCGAACCTTAAGGGTTTGCCGGAACCCCACATCCTACACCGACAGGAGCCGTCTGAGCAACGCGGGCGGTGAGGGCAGCCCGGCGCTCAGCTCGAGCGCGGCGAGCGTCCGCCATGGAGACGACGGAGCGACGAATCAACGGAAGGGAAGCTACGGTGCACCCCTACCTAGCGCGCCAAATGTCGGATGTGGGGTTCCGGCAAAACCCTTAAGGTTCGAACTCTGGTGTGCGCGCGAAGTCTTTCCCTCCTATCGATCCACGCCCTAGCTCACTAAGATCTCGCGGACAAACTCGACGAACTCGCAACACAGTAAGACACGAGATTTATACTGGTTCGGGCCACCGTTGTGGTGTAATACCCTACTCCAGTGTGGTGGTGGTGGATTGCCTCTTGGGCTGATGGTGAACAGTACAGGGGGAAGAACAGCCTCCTGAGGTTGAGGTGTTCTTGTGGCTAAGGTAGGCTCTCGATCAGATCAGGTCAAGATGAGATGCCCCTACTGTGGTGTCTAGTTCTACTTATATAGGCCCTGGTCCTCTCCCCAAATATTGAGCGGGAAGGGAGCCAACAACGGCGGGCGAATTTGCAGGGGGACAGCTAGTACAAGCTATCCTGGCAAAAGTGGTCTTCGCCTGCGAAAGGCTCTGGTGGTGACGCCGTCTTGGGCTCCACGATGACCTCCGTCCTGCCGTCCTTCTGGTCTTGGTCTCGTTGCACTGATATGGCAACCTTTGCCTGATGCCTCGGTACTCCTCGCATGTGCTCGCCTCCTTAGCACCAAAGAGGAAACAAGGACGCTACATGCGCTGGCGCCCGCCTGGTGCTGACCGTCATGGCTCACGTCACGAGAGCCTCGTGAGGTTTGCCCCGCCTTGATATCTCCGCTCCTCGTGAGCCCGCCTGGCTAGGCCACTCCTGAGGAGGTCTTGCGTCGTCCGCCTCGCGAGGCTTGGCCCCTCGTGAGGCTTCGCCCCTTGCGAGGGTCTGGGGTGCCTTGTTGATGAAGATGGGCCATACGGCCCGCTGACTTAGCCACGCCGTGGGCCGCAGGCAGGCAAGTCTGGGGCCCCCGTTCCCAGAACGCCGACAACATCCCCTGGACGTGGGAGAGTTGGTCGAAGTTGGGTAAGGCAGTCCCCAAATCATGGCGAGAATAGGGTGTTATCTATTAATTGTGTTTAAGGGATGCCCAGGGATCCACCTCTAATCTGGGGCGTTCATCATAGATCTAGGAATTTTCAGATTTTCACTGAAATACCATTTTCACTGGATACTTCGCCTTTATATCTATCTCTATCAGATCTCACTCTTGCTAGTGACTGTGAAGGGATTGACAATCCCTTTTTCGCGTTGTGCAAGTGTTTATTAGTTTGTGCAGGTGCATCTATTGGGGACTTGCTTGTGCCTCCTAGATTCATACCTTGGTTCTTAACTGAGGGAAATACTTATCTCTACTTTGTTGCATCACCCTTTTCTCTTCAAGTAAAAAATCAACGCAAGCTCAAAAGTAGCAGGAAGAATTTTTGGTGCCGTTGCGGGTGAGGTTTTACATCAAGCCTACCAAGTACCTATCATAAACTCTCATCTCTTGCACTTACATTATTTGCCATTTGCTTCTCGTTTTCCTCTCCCCCACTTCTAAAATGTTTTCAGAAGAACACAAAAATATTTGCCTTCTTTTTGTATGCCTTTTTGTTCGTTTGCTATCTTTGCTTGTGTGCCATGTGCCTTCTATTTGCTAGCTAAAAATCTATTGATATGGATCCACTTAAAGTTTTCTACTTGGATCATCTTTGATCCATATGTGCTCATGCTGAAACCCCAACTTGTTTAGTTGAGGGAAAATCATTAGATGAGCATGCTCATTTTGTGTGTGATCGTTTGTCTCAAAAAGGGGGACTCTTATGGAATCAAATAAATTGTTTGCTATGCTATGCTTTGGATCTATGTGAAATTTATGATTTTACTTGTTGCTCGGAGAACCCTAAAAACCACCTTCCCTACCTATATGAGTTTAATGATAATGAAATCTTATCTTCTTATGCCAAAGGTGTTTATAGTTACTAAGATATCGAACAAATTGAAGAATTTTTTGCTTTTAAGGGTGCTTATGAAGTTGCTTCTTTGATTGAAAAGTGTGATATTACTATCTTCAAATCTGAAAATTTTGACATACTTAAATATTGCTATGGAAAATATGCTTCTAATGCCTATGTTAAAGAATCTATTGAGAGAATGTCCGCTGCTTTGGGAGAAAATAATGATATGCATGAATCTATAGATAATTATGATCCCATTGATTTGATTGAAATATGCCCCATTGATGAACATGATGCTTGCTATTCTTACGGCCATGATGCCAACATTAATTATACTTATGGAGATGAACTTGCTATAGTTCCTTATGTTAAACAAGAAATTATTGCTATTGCACCCACACTTGATAGCCCCTTGAATGAAAAGCATGATTGCAATGATGTTATTACAAATTCTACTAATGACAATTGTGCTAATAATATGCAAACCCCCAAGCTTGGGGATGCTAGTTTTTCTATGTCCACGACTTATTGCAATGATCATGATTGGGGTGAGAATGCTTCTTATGATCTTAAAATTTTATTTAAGCCTGATGATGAATATGTTTGCAATAGTATTGAAAGTGGGTTTCGAAGAGTGTCAACTTTAGCTAAAAATAAACCCACATATCTGGAGAGTGTTCAATCTTATGAAATATTTGATAAAAGTGGGCTTGGAGAGGTCATGACTTTATTTGATGATAATCCCACTATTTTGGAAGAGTGTCAACTTTGCATGCATGTGGATCATGAAGAGAATATTTTATGTGATAATTATATTGTTGAATTTGATTATGATCCTACATGTAATTATTATGAGAGAGGGAAATATGGTTGTAGAAATTTTCATGTTGCTAAATTACCTCTTGTTATGTTGAGATTGCTATTGTTTCTTTCTTCTTCCTTGCATATGCTAGTTTTTGCTTGTCTTGATAATTTGTTTTCTTATAAAATGCCTATGAATAGGAAGTATGTTAGACTTAAACTTCTTTTTCACATGCTACATGATGCTTTCTTCGTGTTTCAATTGCTATCTTTCATGTGAGCATCATTAAAATTACCAACGCCTAGCTAAAAGGCTTTAAAGAAAAGCGCTTGTTGGGAGACAACCCAATATTTTTATTTTCTACTTTTATGAGTTTATGCAATATTACTTCTGTAATAATTATGTTTCAGTGTTTTAATTAGTGTTTGATCCAAGTAAGACCTTTGGGGTGATCTATGGTGATAGTTGATTTGATTTTGCTGAAAAACGGAAACTTTTGTGCTCATTGCTAGAATTTTAAAAAATCACAGAAGCGTGCTTTTGATCTGAATTTTTTACACAAGATTGATATACAAATGTCCTACATTGTACCAATTTTTTAGATTTTTTTTGGAGTTACAGAAGTATGGCTAGATTTCAGATTACTACAGACTGTTCTGTTTTTGACATATTCTATTTTCATTGTGTTGCTTGCTTATTTTGATGAATCTATAGGTAGTATCAGGGGGTATGAACCTTGGATAAGTTAGAATACATTAGATATAACACCAATATAAAATTGGAATGAGTTTACAACAGTACCTAAAAGTGGTTATTTGCTTTGCTTCACTAACAGATCTTACGAGTTTTCTGTTGAGTTTTGTGTTGTGAAGTTTTCAAGTACTACGAAATAAGGAGTGGAAAGAGCCTAAGCTTGGGCATGCCAAGGCACCCCAAGGTAATATTCAAGGACAATCAAGCATCTAACCTTGGGGATACCCCGGATGGCATCCCCTCTTTTGTCTTGAATCCATCGGTAAAATTACTTGAGGCTATATTTACATTCACCACATGATATGTGTTTTTGCTTGGAGTGTATTGTATTATATGAGTCTTTGCTTTTTAGTTTGCCACAATCATACTTGCTGTACACACCTTTTGAGAGGGACACGAATTAATCATGAATTTATAAGAATACTCTATGTGCTTCACTTATATCTTTTGAGCTAGGTAGTTGCTCTAGTGCTTCACTTATATCTTTTTAGAGCACGGTGGTGGTTTTATTTTGAATAAATTGATGAAATCTCATGCTTCACTTATATTATTTCGAGAGTCTTAATAGTATTGCAATTTGCCTAGGTTATGAATTTGGTCCTAATATGATGGGTATTCAAGAGGGATATAATAAAAACTTTCATGTAGATCATTGAGTACATGAGAAGTTTGATTCCTTGCATTTGTTTTGAGATATATAGATGGTGATATTAGAGTCATGCTAGTTGGTAATTGTTGGTTAATAGAAATACTTGTGTTAAGGTTTGTGATTCCCGAAGCATGCACATATGTTCTTTCGTTGTGTGATGAAGTTGGAGCATGATTTTTTTATTGCCTTCCTTATGAGTGGCGGTCGGGGACGAGCGACAGTCTTTTCCTACCAATCTATCCCCCAAGGAGCATGTGTATTAGTACTTTGTTTCGAGGGCTAATAAATTTTTGAAATAAGTATGTGAGTTCTTTATGACTAATGTTGAATCCATGGATTATACGCACTCTCGCCCTTCCACCTTTGCTAGCTTCTGTAGTACCGCGCAACTTTCGCCGGTGCATTAAACCCACCATATACCCTTCCTCAAAACAGCCACACCATACCTACCTATTATGGCATTTCCATAGCCATTCCGAGATATATTGCCATGCAACTTCCACCGTGCCGTTTATTATGACACACACCATCATTGTCATATTGCTTTGCGTGATCATATAGTTGGCATAGTATTTGTGACTTGGCCACCATTCATATTTTTATACATGTAACGCTAGATCATTGCACATCCTGGTAGACCGTCGGAGGCATTCATATAGTCATATTTTTGTTCTAGTATCGAGTTGTAATTCTTGAGTTATAAGTAAATAAAAGTGTGATGATCATCATTATTAGAGCATTGTCCCATGCGAGGAAAAAATGATGGAGGATATGATTCCCCCACAAGTCGGGATGAGGCTTCGGACGAAAAATAAAATAAAATAAAAATTAAAAAAGGGGGCCAAAGAGCCCAAAAGAAAAATAAATAAATAAAAAATAAAAAAAGAGAGAAAAAGAGAGAAGGGACAATGTTACTATCCTTTTTCCACACTTGTGCTTCAAAGTACCACCATGTTCTTCATGATAGAGAGTCTCCTATGTTGTCACTTTCATATATTACTAGTGGGAATTTTTCATTATAGAACTTGGCTTGTATATTCCAATGGTGGGCTTCCTCAAATTGCTCTAGGTCTTCGAGAGCAAGCAAGTTGAATGCACACCCACTTAGTTTTCTTTCGAGCTTTCATACACTTGAAGCTCTAGTGCATCCGTTGCACGGAAATCCCTACTCACTTGCACCAATATCAATTGATGGGCATATCTATAGCCTATTAATTTTCCTACACTACTGCATGATGCTGCTAACGCGACACTACGGTCAGAGACCCTTTGACTAAACTGTGTGCGATGCATTAATCGCAAACGGTGATGTAACAAACCCGTCAAAAAGATGCAAAACGTTTACGATGGCGGATACATCAAACACGGTTCAGATTCTAGTTGCGTGTGCGATGCTGGGCATATGGTTTAGTCCAATGAACTGTTCGCGATGAGGCAGAAGAACAGAAACGGCCAGCCAGATGAAGGTGTGTGCGATATACGGCATACAGTTCACTCGGATGAACTGTTTGTGATTAGGCAACACAAAGGAAACGGTTAGCCAGGTGAAGGTATGTGCAATATACGGCATACAGTTCACTCGAATGAACTGTTTGCGTTGAGCGACGAGAACAGAAACCGTTCAACTTAACAAGATGTGTGTGATACGCGGCAAACAAGTGTGTAATCGGAAATGTGTGGGAAGACCGATAACAACACAGACGATTCCTGATAACAAGCTGTTTGTGTTGTGAGCAAACGATTGCTGGTATACAATTGTCAGTGATTGATGAGATCATCACCAACGGGTTCCATTGTTTATTCTGTGTGCGATGTGATTTGCTCTGTCCGCACAACATCTACGCTCTGTCTACAGAGAATCAACATATATATATATATATATATATATATATATATATATATATATATATATATATATATAAAGACAACATTGCATAACCAAATTAAGCATACAAGTACACAAGTGACTACACAAATAACATTTCCACACACCAAAGTAAGCAATTACATGCATACTAAACTAGGAGAAACGAGGATCTAATAATCTACTTATTGTTGCGATGAAGCTTGCCATTCTCTGCTTCTAGCTGGATCCCTGGTTGTTAAGGAGGCACTTCCTCATGTCAACAATCCGCCAGTACATCTCGTAGCTCGTGTACGCCTCCTTGGCCGCGTACACGACACGAGCTTTGTCGAGTTTCTCCATCCAGGCCGAGTGCTAGGCACGCTTGTCCTTGTTGCAGGAATCCTTCATGTCTCTATAGTAGGGATCGATGATGGCCTCAGCGAGGTGAACCAGTGAGTCCTTCTCATGCTCGTTGCTGCCCCAGATCTTGTATTGGCCCTAGATGTCGACAAGATTCTGGCAGGCGATGCCCGAATTCTTGAGCACCTTTACATCGTTGGTGATGTCCACCGTAGTGAACATGTAGTGGGGGCTGTTGCCAAAACGCTCGCAAGGCCTTGCGGCAAGGCAGTAGTGGTAGACGAGGACGTGATTGCGCATGCACATCTAGGCGACGACAACCTTGGGACGAGACCCGACATGAGCGCAGGTGTACTCGAGGTCGAACCCGACCACCTTGTACTTCTCCTCAGCAAGCAACAGCTCCATGATGTGGATGGAGTGCTCCACCCAGACCGGGTTGTTGGTGTACACCACCGAGATCTCCATGAACCTTCTGTGGGTGTCCACCATGACATGCATGGTGAACAGCTGCTCGTCGTCTGCAGCCGCTCAGAGCGCCATTGGAGCCACGCGGGAGACCCTGTAAAAATATTTCATGGTGGGTGTGCTTCTTGCAATGGTGGGGCGCGATCGAAAGGTTGAAGAGACATAAGGGTTAAATGGCCACTGTGGGGCAGGCCGGCCTGTAATCGTCACATCTTGTCACCGCGTTCATAGCGGAGGATTCAAGTGCATGCTTGACAACACCGCATGTGTTTTGTTTGACCACGCGTGAGCTTGAAGAGGCGCCAAATGTATCGTCGGTGAGCCTGTTCCCGTGCTACCGCGTACTTTACCATGCAAGCTTCCCGTCTGGCTAGTTTGGCCACGCGTCGGCTAGAAGAGGGACAAATCTTGGGGGTTATTTGGCAAAAAGCTTTGTAAAAAAGAAGTGTGTGGAATGACTTCGGTCATAAGTTTACCCGTGGGTGATGAGGTCAAAGTTACATAGAAGGGTGATGATGGACACTCGAGTGCGATAATTAATTATGCGCTCTATAGGGTGCACGATTGAAGAAACCAACTGTGTGCAATAATGTCGAAGATCGCAGTCGAGTTAGCTATATAGATCGTGTGCTATGAGATTGACAAGGTAAACACGTTCGAGAATGGTTAATAAAATCTAAGTACATTGCATATTAAGGTCAAAATAGTGCTACCAATATACGAGTCTCATACGATGCCATTTAAACGATTGTACCACAAAAGCTCAAAATATTAAAAGGTTCAAATTCCAGAGTTATATGGCTAATATTCGAATATTACAAGGTTCAAACTGATATTAGAAATGAAATTCAGCTCATCAGCTGCAAACGCTCGTGCTGATCTGCTGAACATGGATATAAGAGAGGTTCAAACTAATATTACCACTTGTAAGGCTGGTTTCGAAACCTCATGATTTTTGCAAATGGGTCAGCCACTGAGAAGTCATGTATGGGGTTGACATGATGACTTTCGATTACTCTGTCATCTGAAGTTCCAAAATGAAATTCAGGATTTTCGGAGCCTATTCCATTCTGCCGCAGCTGCCGGCGCTGATCAACAAACCATTTATTTTTGCGAAATAAATGTAGGGCAAACCTCATTACCTTCAGCACCCTTGCTCTGACAACAAACAACCTGGCGAATATAATCTCCGGTAAACTCCCTCGGTAGGAGTTCAAAGTAGTTTCTGAGAGATGCAGATCTAGGCATTCGATGTGATTGTTATATTGTATCACATTATCCACCACCAGGCCTAATCTTATCTGCAAAATAAGAAAACGTGTTAGTGCCTACATGCAGTTTTGAACACTACAACAGGCCTATTTGGTTTGGGGGATTTGTAAAATGCACTAACGTGCCATCTTCGATCAAACATGATTAACATGGGCATTTGATTACAATATAGAAAAATGTAGCCTTCTTCACCAGAGGTTGGAGTGGATGAAAAGTTCCCTAAGAAAACTAGTACAGATGAATCCAAAGGAGAAATGCTTATGGATTGTAACCATATGGATCAAGCAACCAATATGGGGGGAACATGTATGTACTGAAATCCTCCAAAAAATCCTTCAGAAATCGTAGTACATTGTCATTGTAAACTTGGAAAAAGGTGTCACAAATTGAACTCCCTTATGGTTAACATTTAACAGGAAAGGAACATCACCTCGATATATAGCTTCTCCAGGCACGAAAAGCATCTCAGGAAACTGACAACTTGGTCCAGGTTGGGGCCAATAGATTCTAGTGCCAAGACCTTCACTATTCGCGGTTTCGGGGTCAAGCTTGTCGGAATCCTTTTCTGGATGACAGACGAACATAGATCTTCAAAATTAGAAATAATGTGAATTTCTAGAAGGAGAGGTAGAAGGCGGCTATTGTACCTGAACGGGTGTGGATCCAATAACAAGTTCAGAGTATTTGTCAGACGAGTAGCCCACCACTGTCAATTTCGACGCAGAAATGACATTGATTCTTATTGGACCATCTTGATCAACTACAAGTAATCTCTCAAGTGAAGGTGTGTCCTCAATGACCATACCGTGGTACACATCTTGTGATGTCTTCTTGCAGCACCAGCAACACACACAAATAGTCCGGAGAGTCATGGAGGTGATGTGAAAGCTACTCAACCCATTGATCGCCTGAAGACGAAGGTACTCAAGTGTAGTACAGCCATGGAGCAGGCGCTCCATGTCACCGTTTGGGAGGCAGATGGCGATGAGCTCGAGGTGCTTCAGTCATGGTAGAATAAGAGCGGGCGCGTCATTAAGGGGGAATGGCAGTTCCTGAACTTGGCGACGCGCAGCGTAGGCACGAGGCGGAGCGCAGACGTTGGCAGCAAGCGCATATGCCCATCATCAAAAGTGAGCTCCTTGAGCTGATCTAGGGTGGGCGATCGGAACCAGTCATCAAGCTTGGCTCGGTCCTTGCCGTTGAACAGAACTTGCCCATGGTAAGGCCTCTGGTTGGGCCAGGGTGAGTGCTGAGGATCTCGGAGAACGCATCCAAACTTTTGCGATAGCCATGGAAGAGCTCGTGGGTGTCGATGAGGTCGAGAGGGATGGAGTTCAATAGGGGGCGCCACTGCTGGGAAAGTACGGTTGTCCGTGCCGCATATTTGATTGGGAGGAGGGAGATGTTGACTGTCAACATATCATCGGGGAGGCTGCTGATGAAGTCTAGGCCTGCTGGAGTCGCTTGCGGATCTTGCTTGACCCGCCTCCACTTGTTGGCAGCCCCGTTCTCCACCTCCAGAGTCTCCTCAGCGGTGGCGCTTTCTGATAGAAGTGGGAGTACAGGGAATATTTAGTTAAAACAGGGCAATAAAAAAGTGTATTGGTAACTAGAAGTTAGTAGGTAGGAATAGAGTAAGAAAATGGAATAACAATTGGTTGAGCTCCAGGCTTTTATGATTCTTCCGATTGACTTGTCTTCTCTGCTCCTAGCTCCGAATGCTAGTATGTAGAGAAGTGGTGGACAAGAAAATGGAATAACAATTGGTTGCTTAAATACTACACAATTCCTTTGATATTGCTGGGTAAGTCAACATGCAGATACTTGAAAAGAACACTTACTTCGAACAAAGTCTGGATGGATGATATCGTCGGCGAAGTTAGCATATATCTCATGACCAGACTATTTTATGTGCAGTGCAATTTTAGTGCCAGCTTTTAGTACATAAAACTTAGAAATTTCTGCCCAAAGGCCCTTGGCAAAATAGGAGTGACCACATTCATCAAGTCTTACAGAAGCAACGATTGTAACTCCATGGTTTGTGTTCAGTATGACATCCCTGCAGTCTTGATTTATGTAAAGGGAAAGATTGTGTACTACATATTCTGTTGCATAGCAAGGGACGCGTTGCAGAAAATGGTAGGATTGTGAAAGAATATGGTAACATGCAAATATGGGCGAAATTGAAAGAAATGTGCAGTAGTTGAAATCAAAGGACAAAAATCTATAATTAAACAGATAGGGTAACCATGATGTCATGGAAATATGAGAGTAATCGAAAGAACAATACATCATTAATTTGCCTAATATAGAAAGAAGAGGAAAAATATCCCCTTTGATGTATATGCTGCATGTGGCACCTTTTATCCAAATGTAGCAATATATAGTATATGTTCAGGAAAGTAGGCCATGCCAACCAATTTAGGGTGAGATTGAACATACAGTGCGCATCCTCAAGTCATCTGGTACGGTGAGATGGAACTCCATGGATGTCTGGCCGAGGCCACAAATTCTGATTTGTCCGTGCAGTATACACTCTATGAATGAAAGAAAATCCTCAAATCAGCTCGAATAAAAATGAATTCAGGGCGATTCAGCCGTGTGATTAAAGGAGGCAGACGAACTGCGATAAGAGATGAGATAATATCTCATTAAATTAGTTAACTTGTTGTCCATGAGAAAAAACCCTCAATACGGCGGATTCCCCAACCGGGCGGAGCTAGGTCGATGGCGAGCAGCGTCGAGAAAGTTGATGGCGATAGGCGGCAGCAAGAGGAAGTGGCGAAATGTGATGGGGTTTGCTGGCAGCCTGGCAGCGGCGACAGGCGTCGAGCTAAGTGGCTGTCGTGGCGACAGGCGGTGCCATGCATAGACGCGGAGGAGCTTGTGCATGTGTGAATGGGGACCGGAGGGGGTGGCGGGCGGGATGAGGGTTTTTGTGATGTGGGGATGGTGAGTTTTTTTTCTTTTTTGAATTGGGTGGCGAGGGTTTTCTGTCCCACAAAGAGTTTCGAAGGCAACGGTTTGCTAGAGCCAACCGTGTGTTATTGACGTAACAGGGAAAATGAAAGTCAATGCACACGGTTCCAATTTTGGGAACCGTGCGTGATTTACGTACTAACTCCGTTCTGGTTTATTGGTCCCCTTTGTAATTTGTGCCAAATTTTGACCAAAGATTTAACTAACAAATGTTTATGCATGTCACCAAAAATTATATCATTGAAAACTATGTTCAAATACGCATCCAACGATATAATTTTTGTTGACATGCACTAACATTTTGTGAGTTAAATCTTTGGTCAAAATTTAACACAAATTAAAGGGGACCAGTAAACCAGGACGGAGGTAGATTTCATCAACCGAACTGATTGCATCCATATCCCACATTTAGATATAAGTAAACATAGATTAAACATACTCAGACATAGATAATAAGCGTACACAAGCATAGTTCAACCATAAGTACATAGTTCAACCATCATTAAGCATACTCAAGCGTACATAGTTCGATCCCACATCTCATCTCATCTGCCGGCACGATCCTGAAGCTTCTCCAGGTACACGGCATACGTGGCGTGCGCCACCCTGCGAGAATAATTCTACTTGAAGGAGCCAACGTCTCATCCTCTTGCATGCGCCAGAACACATTGATACGCGTCATGAAGCTTTTGGTTGCAAAATGGGCATCGATAGCCGCCGTCCCAGGTCCTAATACGTCTATTATGCATTCCCGCATAAAGCTCCCTGAGGATTTGCCTCTTGTACCTTGTCTGGCCATCTTCATCCTTGTTGTCGACATCGTCAGACAACACATATATATATAGTATAAAAAAATGTGGCATCAAATTAATGTTTACAAACTAAGCTCTAGCGAACATTTGGCAGTTGCCAAAATTTGGCATCAAATCAATTTTTACATGCCGTAAAGTAGGATTAGGAATTTATGGCTATTTTTTATACATATCCAGAGATTATGGTTCGATTTTTAAGCACAATCGTCTATGTACAGACCAATCTTGAAGAAAATAATTTCACAAACATATATGTAGGTCATTCAAAATCAATTGTCAAGACCTGGCTAGGAATTATTAGCACGAACACTAACCCTAGTCGAATTATTAGCATAAATCATTTGCGCAGATGAAACAACTAATCACTTATCACTTGTACCATTCAAACAATCAATACACTACACGAATATAATGGAACTTACTCATATTTCATTAACTGAGAGAACATAACCATAAGATTTCTATTCCAAAAAGGGGGAGGCAGGAGTAAGCAGAGAAACCCTAGGATGTATTTGACACATAAATGGGTACAGATGACTAACCGGTTGTCCGTTGTCGTCGGAGTCATCGCCGGAGTGGTCATCGGAGTCGTCGCCGGAGTCGTCACCGGAGTCGGTGTGGACCTCCGGCTCCGACTGTGGAAGCACGACGCTGTCGACAACGTCAGGGTGCAGCGATACCTCGCCGGCAGTGACGGCAACCTCTGTCTCCATCTCCACGCCGTGCTCCGGTGCTTCAGCAGCCATAGCGTCGCCACTCCCTCCGATAGGGTGCTTCGGTGGCATCCTCATGGATATATTTGGTTGATGTTTAGCCTGTTGTGCTTAACATGCCTCTCGATGTACCTACACAGGACAATTTTGGGAACGACTGTTTCATCCCATGGCTTATATATACTCATTGTTTAGGATATCGGTAGCTGGTACCATATAGGTCGGGGGCTGATAAGGGACTAATCGGTGAATCGGACTTTTAACTGAATATATTTGTAACCCATTTATTGTTAGGTTAACTAGGGCCATATGTAATATATCTGAGGCTACATAGCAACATGCACTGTACTTAATGTCTAAATATGCAATCCTAGGCTACATAGCAACAAGGAAGGGTGTTACCTTAATGTTCTGATGATGTCTAGGTATACATAGAAGAGCAACAACAACAACAACAACTACTACTACTACTACTACTACTACAACAACAACAACAACAACAACAACAACAACAACAACAACAACAACAACAACAACAACAACAACAACAACAACAACAACAACAACAACAACAACAACAAACAACAAAAACAACAACAACAACAACAACAACAACATAGCCCTGTTTGGATACTCAACTTAGCTAGATGTTAGAGTTAATTTCTAGCTCATGACTAACCCTGAACTAACTCTAGCCAAAGAGGTGTTTGGATGACAGGGTTAGATTGACAATAAATGCACTAGGAGAACTATCTCCAATTAGCACCTCTTGGGTGGGATAGTTTTTTTGGGTGGGTTATATGCAACTAGCTTAAACTGGCCCTCATGTTTGGATATACTTTAGGGCTATTTGAGCCCAAACTAGCTCAAACTAACTCTAACCATGGATACAGCAGCAGTTAATCAACCGATAATTTGTAAAAATGCAATAAACTCCCTCCGGCCCATAATATAAGATGTTAATTCATCTAATATGTGAGTATATTGGATGTTATAAGATATTATAAAAGAGTGGTGTACTACATCCTTGTGCAATTGCTGTTTAGCTTCTAATATTAACTTGGTGCTTTTAGGTACATATGTCATTGGTAAAGATCCGCGCTTCGACCCTTTCTGCGTATGCGGCAATGAGATATCGATGAACCAGCATCAAGTGAGGAAGCTGATAAAGATTGTTAGTAAAATGGGTCCAAAGTTGGCAATTAAACTATTTGTTTACACTTTATCCAAGACACTCCATATCACATTAATTTGCCTAGTTGATGTGAGACTTTCTCCTTCTTTTTGTTTTCTCCACAACCACCATATTCTATTCCACCTATAGTGCTATATCCATGGCTCACGCTCATGTATTGCGTGAAAGTTGAAAAAGTTTGAGAACATCAAAAGTATGAAATAATTGCTTGACTTGTCGTCGGGGTTATGCATGATGAAATACTTTGTGTGATGAAGATGGATCATAGCCAGACTATATGATTTCATAGGGATAACTTTCTTTGGCCATGTTATTTTGAGAAGACATGATTGCTTTATTAGTATGCTTGAAGTATTATTATTTTTATGTCAATATTAAACTTTTGTTTTGAATCTTATGGATCTAAATATTCATGACACAATAAAGAAGATTACATTGATAAATATGTTAGGTAGCATTCCACATCATAAATTTTGTTTTTATCATTTACCTACTCGAGGACGAGCAGGAATTAAGCTTGGGGATGCTTGATACGTCTCCAGCGTATCTATAATTTTTTTATTGTTCCATGCTATTATATTATCTGTTTTGGATGTTTTATATGCATTAATATGCTATTTTATATTATTTTTTAGACTAACTTATTAACCCAGTGCCCAGTGCCCAGTGCCAGTTTCTATTTTTTCCTTGTTTTTGCGTTTTACAGAAAAGGAATATCAAACGGAGTCCAAACGGAATAAAACTTTATGATGATTTTTCTTGGACCAAAAGAAATCCACAGAGCTTGGAGAGGAAGTTAGGAGATGGTCGAGGAGGCTACAAGCCTGCCAGGCGCGCCCCTGGGGGGCGCGCCCTGAGGGCTTGTGGGCCCCTCAGGGGTTTCCTAACCCTAATTCTTGCGCCATAAATTCCCAAATATTCCCAAACCACCAGAAGCGTCCACAAAAATACTATTCCACCGCCGTAAGCCTATGTTCCCATGAGATCCCATCTTGGGACCTTTTCCGGCGATCTACCGAAGGGGGATTCGATCACGGAGGGCCTCTACATCAATCTTGCTGCCCTTCCGATGATGCGTGAGTAGTTTACCACAGACTATGGGTCCATAGCTAGTAGCTAGATGGATCCTTTTCTCTCTTTGATCTTCAGTACAATGTTCTTGGAGATCTATTCGATTCAATACTTTTTTGCGGTGTGTTTGTTGAGATCGATGGATTGTGGATTTATGATCAGATTATCTATGAATATTGTTTGAGTCTTCTCTGAACTATTTTATGCATGATTAAGATATCTTTGTATTTCTCTTCAAACTATCGGTTTGGTTTGGCCAACTAGATTGGTATTTCTTGTAATGGGAGAGGTGCTTAGTTTTGGGTTCAATCTTGCAGTGTCCTCACCCAGTTACATAGTAGGGGTAGTGAGGCACGTATTGTATTGTTGCCATCAAGGATAAAAAGATGGGTTTTTCATCATATTGCTTGAGTTTATCTCTCTACATCATGTCATCTAATTAAGGCGTTACTCCATTCTTATGAACTTAATACTCTAGATGCATGCTGGATAGTGGTCGATGTGTGGAGTAATAGTAGTAGATGCAGGCAGGAGTCGGTCTACTTGTCACGGACGTGATGCCTATATTCGTGATCATTTCCTTAGATATCATCATAACTTTGCGCTTTTCTATTAATTGCTCAATGATAAGTCTCCGTCGTATCTACTTTTCCTAACGCTTTTCCTCTTGTTTTGGACTCTAATTTGCATTCTTTGAATGAAACTAACCCGGACTGACACTGTTTTCAGCAGAACTACCATGGTGTTGTTTTTTGTGCAGAAATAGAAGTTCTCGGATTGAAACGAAACTTTGCGAGGATTTTTTGTACAATAAAAGAGAATTTCTGGAGCCAAGAACCACCGGAGGGGGGCACCAGGGTGGGCACAATCCACCAGGGCGCGCCACCCCCTCCAGGCGCGCCCAGGTGGGTTGTCCCCACCTGGTGGCCCCGCATACCCTGAAACTGACGCTATAAAATCCTATTTTTTCAGAAAAAAATCAGAGAGAAAGAATTATCGCGTTCCACGAGACGGAGCCACCGTCGTCTCCTGTTCTTCATCAGGAGGCCAGATCTGGAGTCCGTTTGGGGCTCCGGAGAAGGGGATCTTCGATCTTCTTCATCACCAACCCTTCTCCATCACCAATTCCATGATGCTCCCCACCGGGAGTCAGTAATTCCTTCATAGGCTCACTAGTCGGTGAGGAGTTGGATGAGATTCATCATGTAATCGAGTTAGTAGTTAGGGCTTGATCCCTAGTATCCATTATGTTCTGAGATTGATGTTGCTATGACTTTGCCATGCTTAATGCTTGTCACTTTGGGCCCTGGTGCCATGATTTCAGATCTGAACCGTTTATGTTATCACCATTATATCTATGTTCTAGATCCGATCTTGCAAGTTATAGTCACCTACTACGTGTTATGATCTGGCACCCCCGGAGTGACAATAGTCGGGACATTTCCCGGTGATGACCGTAGTTCGAGGAGTTCATGTATTCATCGTGTGTTAATGCTTTGTTCCGGTTCTCTATTAAAAGGAGGCCTTAATATCCCTTAGTTTCCAATAGGACCCGCTGCCACGGGAGGGTAGGACAAAAGATGTCACGCAAGTTCTTTCCATAAGCACGTATGACTATTTACGAAATACATGCCTACATTATATTTATGAACTGGAGATAATGCCGTATCGCCCTAGGTTATAATTGTCACATGATGAATATCATCCAACAAATCGCCGATCCAATGCCTATGATTTTCCTACATATTGTTCTTGCTAAGCTACTACTGCTTTTGTTACTGTTGCACTTGCTACAATATCACTACTATCACTGTTACCGTTACTACTGTTGTTGCTACTACTATCAAAACTATCATACTATTTCCTACTGATCACTTCGCTGCAGATAATTAATCTCCAGGTGTGGTTGAATTGACTTAGAGCCCAGTGCCAGTTCCTATTTTTCCTTGTTTTAGAGTTTCACAGAAAAGGAATATCAAACGGAGTCCAAACGGAATGAAACTTTCGCGATGATTTTTCTTGTACCAGAAGACATCCAGAGGACTTGGAGTACATGTCAGGGAAGCCACAAGGCACCCACGAGGACGGAGGGCATGCCCAAGGGGTAGGGCGCACCCCCCCACCCTTGTGGGCCCCTCGTGACTCCACCGACCTATTTCTTCCGCCTATATATTCTCAAATATTCCAAAACCTACCAGGAGAGCCACGAAAACACTTTTCCACCGCCGCAACCTTCTGTACCTGTGAGATCCCATCTAGGGGCCTTTTCCGGTTGCCTGCCGGAGCGGGATTTGATCACGGAGGGCTTCTACATTAACACCATTGCCTCTCCGATGAAGCGTGAGTAGTTTACCACAGACCTACGGGTCCATAGCTAGTAGCCAGATGGCTTCTTCTCTCTCTTTGATTCTCAATACCATGTTCTCCTCGATGTTCTTGGAGATCTATTTAATGTAATACTCTTTTGCAGTCTGTTTGGCGAGATCCAATGAACTGTGGATTTATGATCAGCTTATCTATGAATATTATTTGAATCTTCTTTGAATTCTTATATGCATGATTTGATATCTTTGCAAGTCTCTTCGAACTATCGATTTGGTTTGGCCAATTAGATTGGTTTTTCTTGCAATGGGAGAAGTGCTTAGCTTTGGGTTCAATCTTGTGGTGCTCGATCCCAGTGACAGAAGGGGAACCGACATGTATTGTATTGTTGCCATCGAGGATAACAAGATGGGGTTTTCATCATATAGCTTGAGTTTATCCCGCTACATCATGTCATCTTAATTAATGTGTTACTCTATTCTATGAACTTAATACTCTAGATGCAGGCACGAGTCGGTCGATGTGTGGAGTAATAGTAGTAGATGCAGGCAGGAGTCGGTCTACTTGATACGGACGTGATGCCTATATTCATGATAATTGCCTTAGATATCGTCATAACTTTGCGCTTTTCTATCAATTGCTCGGCAGTAATTTGTTCACCCACCGTAATAATTTCTATCTTGAGAGAAGCCTCTAGTGAAACCTATGGCCCCCGAGTCTATTTTCCATCATATAAGTTTCCGATCTACAATTTTAGTTTCCTATTTACTTCTTTTGCAATCTTTTACTTTCTGTTCCATAAACCAAAAATACCATACTTTACTGTTTATCCATCTCTATCAGATCTCACTTTGCAAGTAACTGTGAAGGGATTGACATCCCCTTTGTCGCGTTGGGTGCAAGTTGGTGTTTGTTTGTGCAGGTATTCGGTGGCTTCAGCGTTGTCTCCTACTAGATTGATACCTTGGTTCTCAAAAGCTGAGGGAAATACTTACTCTATTTTGCTGCATCTCCCTTTCCTCTTCAAGGCAAAAACCAACGCAAGCTCAAGAACTAGCACATACCTATCAGTATTTGTGAGGATGTGCCCATTGTTGTTGCTAATGTTACTATTTTGACTGACTTTGTTATACTTGAGATGCCCGAGGACGACAACATGTCGATTATCCTTGGTAGACCCTTCTTGAATACTGCAGGGTTGTTATTGATTGCAATAAAAGCAAGATCACTTTTCATATCAATGGTAATGAGAATACGGTGCACTTTCCGAAGAAACAATTCCAAGTGAATGGTATTAATGTTATTGAAATATCTCCAACGATCACTATTGGAAGTTTTCAACTACCTCTACCTACTGTCAAAAAGAAATATGAAATGCTTATTGTTGGGGACATTCATATTCCCGTTGAGGAAACTTAGTGAGTTACGAAAGTTCTTCGGTTTCATGCTAATCGAAAGTGGTTGTTAATAAGACTTGATCAACCTTATTAATGGATCATTTTTTAGAGGTATGAAGTTGATGAATTTAGTGAGCACTACCTTCTGTCCCTACCTTTTGTTTTCTGTTTCTATTAGTTAAATAAAATAAAATGCCATGTGTTTGTCTGTTTTCTAAATTTCTCGTGCAATAAAAAAATGTCCCAAAAATAAAAGTTCTCAGAATGCTCTAAAAATTTAATACGATTTTTTTCTGAATATTTAGGAATTTTTGGTGCAAATAACCTCAGAGGGAGGTGCACCAGGTGGGCACAACCCACCTGGGTGCGCCAGGACCCCCAGGCGCGCCCTGGTGGGTTGTGGTCCCCACGTGGGCCCCCTCACTTATCTCTTCATCCCACATCACCACCTACCTCCAGAAAAAAATCACCATTGCTCTCTCTCTCTCGTGTTCTTGCTCTCAAACCCGCGGATTTCTATCTCTTTGCTCGAAGCTCCGTTTCTGAAACTGTTTCGGGGGATTGTTGCTTGGTATGTGACTCCTCCGTTTGTCCAATTAGTTTCTGCTTTAGTGGTTTATATTTTGAATAATTAGTTGCTCTTGGTGCTGCTGTAGATGAGCTTGCATGTTGAATTCTTAGAGTTCTAAGTAGTTTGAATGCTTGCTATGGCCTCTATGCATCCCTATGATTAGTTGTTATCAATCTTGTAAAGTTTTGTTGATAAATTTTTGTGACCCAAATTTTTTCATAAAATTGTACGCGAATATGATGAACCTCTTTGGAAGGAGTTCTTCGAGGAGGAGATCCTCGGAGGCATCTTCTAGTAGCAGCTCCGATCGTCGGTCTTATGTTGAACCAAGTGAAAGTTCCATACGAGATGCCACTACCAAAACATGCTTATGGCCATGCAACGATTATATGGTGGGCATTAAGGAAGAATTTGAGCAATATGTTCACAATGCCGATCTCGGTCCCTACATTGTAGATAAGTGCAATCAACACCTCACTCTCACTGAATCATTTGTCAAAGAATTTAAAGTCCATCCTCGTGAGTCTAGGGTGTCATTTAAACTGTATGAAAATCCATTTACCATATCTTTAGAGAGATTTGCTCACCACTGCAAAATCCCATTCTGGGGTCGCTTGACGAACCGCCAAGATCTGAATTTCAAACGTTCTCGACTAGTCTTTGCTATGGTGAGACTATGGGAGTGACGCAAGGTAGAATAAAGAGCATTCATTTTCCCGCAATTCGGTACTTTGCATTATTCAATGGAAAATGTATTGTAGGCAAACAAGATTGTAGTACACTTTGTGCTCCAGATTTGAGCCTCATACGCACCGCTCTCACCGGTGACAAAAGTTATAATCTTGGAGCGATTGTTGCACGCAGGTTGCAACACAACGCTAATAGTGGTTATTTTTATGGTGGAATTTATGCCACACGCTTAGCAAGAGAGCTGGGTGTTTCACCTTTGCCACATGACCCTATTTTACCCACGCAATATTTAGACTTTGATGCTATGAAACGTCATAAGATCCTTAGAGGTGAACCCAATAACTTCACCTATAAATTGTTGTTTAATCAAAGTTCCGTTGTACATACATATTTGCCCGCGCCTGCTCTCTTTGATGTTCATAGTAAGGGAAGATATTTTGTTCTGGAGAGTGAGGCCCGAGCTCATAACGCGGCGGTTGTGGCTGCACGGCAGGCTGAGGCATCCGCACTGAGAGCCTCTGTGAGCTATTACTCCGATCATTATGTAGGCTACTGACTGATTACCAAGTTAGGCCAAAAGCGTAAGCTTGGGGGAGTACGTATTTCTCACCGACATTACATTCATGTTCACAGATTTCACTTGTCGTTGTTCACACTTTTTCATTGTAACATCCCAAATTTTCAATTTGGAATTTTATACATAAATCATCATTTGCATATCATGATTTATTGCATTTTGACAAATCCTCGATAAATCCTAAGCAACTCAAGGACCCTCGGAGAGAGTTGGGGATTTTCTCGAATTTTCTTATTTGATTTTTCACACGAGGATTTTGGTTTTTGATTATTTTTCTCTCCGGAAGAATATTTCATTTTAAAATAAACGAGAGGAGAAAATATGACTTCTCCAAAAACATTGAAATACTGGAGGAAAAATGTTAAAAACATTATTTGGAATTTATTGGATTTTATTTGCAATTTTTATTGCATTTAAAAATATGCATGTTATCAAAATATTTATTTTTGATTTTAAAAATGTTCACCCTATTCTAGATTTTCTAACTAGACGGGAAAATTTTATTTCGTATTTTTCCGATTTTTACTTATTTTTCTATGCAATATTTTCCGTGGAACAATTTAAAAAAAATACGCGCTTGCCCGACTGGGCCGAGGCCCAGCCGAAGCCAGGCCGGCCCGCCCGCGCTCTCCTTCTTCCCCACGCCGCCGGAGTCCGCCGGGAGCACGAAGCCGCCGCCGCCTCGGGCTTTGCCCCTCCCCCAAGCCCTCTAGCCCCCCTACCTATATATAGCACCCCCCCTCCGTTTTCGCCGCCACCATCGCCGGAGAAGCCGCCGCCGCCGCCCCGCACCTAGTCGCCCGCCGCC
>NC_057799.1:354376698-354384784 GCF_018294505.1 Triticum aestivum
AGCCCCGCTGCCCCGCCGCCGACCCCGCCCACCGGAGCCACTCGCCGGAGCGAGCCCCGTCGAGGTACTGCCGTTCGTGTTGACCGGTTTTTCTAAAAAAAAAACCTTTTGTTTAAAAAAAACCCTAGATCGGTTTTTTTCGGTTTTCTTATTTTACGAGCGTTCACCGAACCGTTCGTTTTAACGAACGCGTTCGTCGGTTTTTCTCTGTTAACGAACGTCCGTTATTTAACCGTTCGTCCGATTTTCGTTTTCGTCGGATTTTCTCGTTATTTTCTCAGATTCGATTTCTGATCGAAACTTCGAACCTGTTTAACTTTTCGCTCGTTTATCAGAATCAGGTGATTCAAGCGCCTAGAGTTTCGTCTTGAAATTCTCTTTCCGTTTAACCTACTCAAACAAGTTTTTGCTACAGTAAAATTTGACCTAGATCCAGATTAGCAAACGAAGTTTCTTTCTTTCGCCGTTTGACTTTCGTTGTTTCTTTCGAGTTAATTCTTTTTGCAAACCGGAGTTCTTAAGTTGAACTTTCTGGTTGGATCTTTCTTTCGAGTTTTACCTGTGCATTAGATGAGTACTGATTGTATGCTTGTTTGTTTGCGATAGAGTACCCGGAGTGTGCCGCTTGTTACTTCGACTCGCTAGGCTTTGCGGATCATCAGCAAGGCAAGTAACACTTTGATCATGCCCCGTTCATACCCAGTTTTATTGCATTAGATCTATTTCCTCAAGCACATTGCATGATTAGGATCTAATTAAACTGTGGGTATTGGGAAGTAGTTGAGGTAGTACCTATTACCTGTTCTTTATCAAACCCTTGGGAGTTACTTCTACGTTGCTTTTATTATTGCCATGCTATGCGTAGACGTGGTTTGGGTTTGAGAGATATTCATGACAGATGTGAGTGTTTAATAATGGTTCAACTTAAGGTGGCAACTAAAACTCACATCTGGGTGGATTGAGACACCTGGAGAACCCAGTGTTGTCTGTATGTATAAGGTCCGCCACCCAGGCTCAAAGGGATCATAAGATTTTTCATGCTAGAAACTTCCGTGTGCAGCCGCAAGCTATTATGGGCTCTAGCATAGCTGAGTAGGTTACAGGATCTCTTGAAGAGGTGGACTAGCAGATGTAGGGGAAAGTAGGTGTACCGGTCCATCCAGAGTAGAGAGTGACTGTTTCTGAAAGACTGTGTCTCGGTCATCCGTTTCTCAAACAACATGCAGTGCGAGAATCAAGCGGAGGCGATCGAGTCTTGTGGGGAAAAGTGCACAAACCTCTGCAGACTGTACAAACTGATCATGATTAGCCGTGTCCCCGGTTATGGACAACTTGAGTATCTAGTACCTGGATTATCATTTGAATCTCATCACCGTGATACTTATAATTAATTTTGTTGGGTTAATGATGTTACTTAATTGGGATTGAGTTGGAGGTACCTTCTCAATGTTTCAACCACCATGATAGTTAAATAAAATTTATTCCTTTGCAGTAGGATAAAATTGGCTTTTCGCAAAAACTGTAACCATAGAGCCTTACCACCAGCCATATATGCATATAGTATAGCATTATTATTGTTCATTGCTCTCTATGTGTTGCTTTGCCAGCATATTCTATGTGCTGACCCGTTTCGGGCTGCAACGTTTCATGTTGCAGACTTTTCAGACGACGAGTAAGGTGCCTTAGTTCGTGGTCTTATACTCAGTGATGCCGCTGGAGTTGATGGACTCACTTATCTTCCAAGTCTTCCGCTGTATCGCTATTAGATGGCCTTAAGCCATGTTTATTATACTTGATCTCTTCGGAAATATTTGATGTAATAAGTGTGTGATTGCTACTCTATTATAAATCCTCCATTTGTACTGTGCGTGTCAGCATTACTGATCCAGGGATGACACTGGTGCACAGCAGCACAGGCCATTTGAGGTCTGGTCGCTACAAAGTTGGTATCAGAGCACACGCTGACTGTAGGACACGACCACTAAGCTTAAGCCCTAGAAAACTTCTCTCTTCTCATTTCTGACCCCTCTCCACTTTCTACTCTTTTAGGAATGGCGAATGCAAGGAGCAAGTTCATGCAACCGGATGAAGACACGCCGTTTGGACGACATTTGAAGGAAGTCACCAAGTACTTGAACATAGGAATACCAAGCGTCATCGGAACCTACAACGCCACATTACCTGAAGAGGAGAGCTGGAAGATTCAAGTTATCATTCTAGGAAGGACGTTTGCGCCAATTACGGAACCCATGAGATTGGTTTTCGAAGCACCAACTTGGAGCTTAGGGAAGAGCATGGCCGCACATATCGCCATGGGACGCGTTGGAGAAGTCTATCACCAGGAGCTTAAGGATACAATTTATCAAATTTGTGGACGTCGAGACACGCAATGGGAGATGATCAAGACCAAGAAGGATGGATCAATTGCAGCTTTCATCCAGGAGCAGAACCAACATATTCGACGCCAGGAGAATCAGATATGCACGGACAAGGAAGAACTGAAGAAGGCATTCACGAAGATCAAGGAACTCCAAGAAGAACTCAAGGCTACCCGCGAAGATTATTTGGAGGAAATCAACGCACTAGTCGGGAAGATTGACGACCTGGAGAATAGGATTGGATCATTCGTGGGAAATCCAGTGCCAAAAGCAGAAGTCGACGAATGCACTTGTCCGGAAAACTACATCATCATCGACGACACCGACTCGGAACCAAGTGAAGGCGAATGGATTGATGAAGCTGGAGCAGACATCATGGAGTCTTCAACGGATCAGAATTTTTAGTAGACTACCATATTAGTAGTAGTTTTCCCCCATTTAGTAGTATAGCTCAAGCACTTTGTAACGCTAGTTAGATCGATTGTTTTGTCTTCTTTGGATTGATTGAGTGATATTGATTGAATTTGTCTCATGAGCATATGGGTAGTGTTTTCTCTCTAGACCTCATTCTATTCTTAATTCTCATCTTTTCTAAACCTATCAGATGCCTCCGAGACGCGACACCGGATTTGTTTTCCCGCCAGAGATCACCCAGTTGATTCAGCAACAGAATGCCTTGATGCAAGTGTTAGTTTAGAACCAAGGCAACAACAACAACCCACCGCCACCACCACCTGTTGACCACTTAGCCCGTTTCTTAAGGCTAAACCCGCCGGTGTTTTCCAGTAGCACCGAGCCGATTGTAGCAGATGATTGGCTCCGCAAAGTTGGAAGGGAGTTGACCACTGCAGGATGCACAGACGCGAAAAGAGTGCGTTTTGCCGCACATCAGCTTGATGGACCCGCAGCATCATGGTGGGAGAATTATACAACCACGCACCCTATTGACACTGTCACATGGGACCAGTTTCAGCAAGCTTTCCGTACAGCTCATGTTTCAGCAGGAGCTATGGCTATGAAGAAGCGTGAGTTTCGCAACCTACGCCAAGGAGGACGCACCGTAGGCCAGTATGTGGAAGATTTCAGTAAGTTAGCACGTTATGCACCAGATGACGTTGCTACGGATGCAGCCAAGCAGGAAAAGTTTCTGGAAGGATTGAATGATGAGCTGAGTATGCAGTTGATGGTAGCAACTTTTAACAACTACCAGGAGTTGGTAGATAGAGCTCTCATGATTGAAGGGAAGCAGCAACAGATTGAAAACCGCAAGAGGAAGTATGGACAAGGGAAGTATAATTCTGGAGCCCAGCAGAAGCCACGATTTACCCCGAAGCCGGGAGGACAGTTTCAGCATACCCATGGAGGAGGTAGTTCGCACAACCATAATGGCTCCAAGAATGGTAATGGGAATGGAGGAGGAAACGGACAAAACCGCACCAACCCATCTACCCCAACCAAGAGAGATCTAAGTCACATTACTTGTTTCAAGTGCCAGAAGACGGGACATTATGCAACTGATTGTCCCGAAGCCCAAAATGGAAATGGCAATGGAAGCTCTGGGAAGAAGCCGAACCCGTTCAACAAAGGACATGTGAACCACGTGAGCGTGGAGGAGATTGAAGCTCAGCCTGATGCAGTAATAGGTAAGTTTTTGGTTAAGTCATTTACTGCAACTGTTCTTTTCGATACTGGTGCATCGCATTCATACATATCAAGGGGATTCGTAAACAAGTTTAAGATGTCCACCCAAGTTCTCAAAAGCCCCATGTTAGTAACCTCGCCAGGAGCAGAGTATATGGCCACCCAAGGATGTTTTAAGATACCGTTGGCCATTGGTAGGCATGTTTTCCCCTCAGACCTCATTGTTTTGGAATCGCAAGGTTTGGATGTGATTTTGGGAATGGATTGGCTATCGTTGTATGGAGGAAACATCGATTGTGCCAGCAAGACTATTTTGCTTACCACCCCGGAAGGAAAGAGGATCAAGTATGTATCCAGGCATATGCCGAAGAGGACTCAAGTGAATTCCTTATCAGGAGTTGTACAGGAGGAAGTACCAGTGGTGAAGGACTATCCGGATGTATTTCCAGAAGAGTTGCCAGGCATGCCACCAGATAGAGACATTGAGTTCTTGATTGAACTTTTGCCAGGCATAGGGCCAATATCTAAGGGACCGTACAGGATGCCCGCAAAGGATTTGGAGGAAATTAAGAAGCAGATCAAGGAGTTACTGGATAAAGGCTATATACGCCCAAGCTCGTCACCTTGGGGATCACCAGTACTTCTAGTAGAGAAGAAAGATGGATCACTAAGGATGGTTGTTGATTACCGAGGATTGAATGAAGTGACCATCAAAAACAAGTACCCACTACCGATGATCAATGATTTGTTTGACCGCCTGCAAGGAGCTAAAGTATTTTCCAAGATCGATCTACGGTCAGGATACCATCAGTTAAAGATTCGAGAGCAGGATATACCTAAGACGGCATTTACCACCAGATATGGACTGTATGAGTATACCGTTATGTCATTTGGACTGACTAACGCACCTGCCTATTTCATGAACCTGATGAACAAAGTGTTTATGGAGTTTTTGGATAAGTTCATCGTGGTGTTCATTGATGATATTTTAATATTTTCCAAGGATGAAGAAGAGCATGAGAAGCATTTACGATTGGTGCTTGAGAAGCTCAGGGAACATCAGTTATATGCTAAGTTCAGCAAATGTGAGTTTTGGTTGAAGGAAGTTGGATTCCTTGGACATGTTATTTCTGGAGAAGGAATAGCAGTAGACCCTGCCAAGGTTGACACAGTGACCAGTTGGGAATCACCCACTACAGTTGAGAAATCCGGAGTTTTCTTGGGCTCGCAGGATACTACCGGAGATTTATCGAGAATTTCTCAAGGATTGCTAAGCCCATGACTGAGCTATTGAAGAAGGACACCAAATTTAATTGGACTGAGGAATGTGAAGCTAGTTTCCAGGAGTTAAAGAAACGATTGGTTACATCACCAGTGTTGATACTGCCAGATCAACGCAAGGACTATGAAGTTTATTGCGACGCTTCTCGTCGAGGACTTGGAGCAGTGCTTATGCAGGAAGGAAGAGTTGTTTCGTATGCTTCACGACAACTTAAACCCCATGAGAAGAATTATGCTACGCATGATTTGGAATTAGCAGCCGTGGTGCATGCATTGAAGACATGGAGACATTTTCTCATCGGAAACCATTATGAGGTGTACACGGATCACAAGAGTTTGAAGTACATTTTCACGCAGAAGGAGTTAAATCTCAGACAGAGAAGATGGTTGGAGCTCATCAAAGACTATGATATGAGATTGCATTATCACCCCGGAAAGGCTAACGTAGTAGCAGACGCGTTGAGCCGCAAGAGTCATGTCAACACCCTCATGACAGGAGAGTTACCTCAGGAGTTAGCCGAGGACATACGTGAGCTATGTTTGGAGATAGTCCCTAGAGGCTATTTAGCGACATTGGAGATTCAATCTACCTTGATGGAAAGGATCAGAGAAGCTCAGAAGACAGACAAGGAGATTGAAGAGATAAAGGAGAAGATGAGCAAAGGAAAAGCCAAGGGATTTCGTGAGGATGAGCACGATACCTTTTGGTTCGAGGACCGCGTATATGTTCCAAATGATCCGGAGATCAGGAAGTTGATTTTGCAAGAAGCCCATGATTCACCGTACTCGATTCACCCAGGGAATACCAAGATGTATTTGGATTTGAAGAATACTTTCTGGTGGACCGGAATGAAGAAGGACATTGCGGAGTTTGTAGCAGTTTGTGATGTATGTCAGAGAGTGAAGGCAGAGCATCAGAAGCCAGCAGGATTGCTACAGCCATTGCCGATACCCGAATGGAAGTGGGATAAAATAGGCATGGATTTTATCACCGGATTACCCAGGACTCGTTCAGGCTATGACTCGATATGGGTTGTAGTCGACCGTTTGACGAAAGTGGCTCATTTCATTCCAGTGAAGACCACTTACACCAGCGCTAAGTTGGCGAAGATATACATGACCAGGATAGTATGTTTGCATGGAGTTCCAAGGACCATTGTATCAGACAGAGGAACCCAATTTACATCGAAGTTTTGGAAGCAGTTACATGAAACATTGGGAACCAGGCTGGAATTTAGTACAGCATTTCACCCGCAGACAGATGGACAGACCGAGAGAGTCAACCAGATTTTGGAGGACATGTTGAGAGCATGTGCGCTAGATTATGGATCAAGTTGGGACGACAATTTGCCATATGCGGAGTTTTCTTATAACAACAGTTATCAAACCAGTTTGAAGATGGCCCCTTTCGAAGCTTTGTACAAAAGGAGGTGTAGAACACCGTTGTTATGGGACGAAGTTGGAGACCGTCAGTTGTTTGGACCAGATTTGATTAAGGAGTCTGAACAGAAAGTGAAGTTGATTCGCGATAGGCTCAAGGTAGCCCAATCCAGGCAGAAGAGTTATGTTGATTCTAAGCGCAAGGAAACAGTTCACAAAATCGGAGACAGAGTGTATCTTCGAGTATCAGCACTTCGAGGAGTGAAGCGCTTTGGAGTTAAGGGAAAGTTAGCGCCTCGTTTTATCGGACCATACAGAGTGTTGGAACGTATGGGAGAAGTTGCCTACAAGCTGGAATTGCCCGAAGGATTGTCTGAGGTACATGATGTATTCCACGTTTCGCAGTTGAAGAAGTGCCACGCAGAGATGGCTGAGATACCACTGAGAGATACTGTGCCACTGGAAGTGATTCATTTGGAAAGCGATTTGACTTATGAGGAGAAGCCAGTTAAGATTCTCGAGTATGCCAACCGAGTTACCCGCAGCAAGGTTATCAAATTTTGCAAAGTTCAGTGGAGTCACCACACAGAAGATGAGGCCACCTGGGAGCGAGAGGAAGATCTACGGAAAAACCACTCCCACCTGTTTTCTAGCCAACCCGAATCTCGAGGGCGAGATTCATCTTAAGGGGGGTAGGTTTGTAACATCCTAAATTTTCAATTTGGAATGTTATACATAGATCATCATTTGCATATCATGATTTATTGCATTTTGACAAATCCTCGATAAATCCTAAGCAACTCAAGGACCCTCGGAGAGAGTTGGGGATTTTCTCGAATTTTCTTATTTGATTTTTCACACGAGGATTTTGGTTTTTGATTATTTTTCTCTCCGGAAGAATATTTCATTTTAAAATAAACGAGAGGAGAAAATATGACTTCTCCAAAAACATTGAAATACTGGAGGAAAAATGTTAAAAACATTATTTGGAATTTATTGGATTTTATTTGCAATTTTTATTGCATTTAAAAATATGCATGTTTTCAAAATATTTATTTTTGATTTTAAAAATGTTCACCCTATTCTAGATTTTCTAACTAGACGTGAAAAATTTATTTCGTATTCTTCCGATTTTTATTTATTTTTCTATGCAATAGTTTCCGCGGAACAATTTAAAAAAATAAAAAATACGCGCTTGCCCGACTGGGCCGAGGCCCGGCCGAAGCCAGGCCGGCCCGCCCGCGCTCTCCTTCTTCCCCACGCCGCCGGAGTCCGCCGGGAGCACGAAGCCGCCGCCGCCTCGGGCTTTGCCCCTCCCCCAAGCCCTCTAGCCCCCCTACCTATATATAGCACCCCCCCTCCGTTTTCGCCGCCACCATCGCCGGAGAAGCCGCCGCCGCCGCCCC
>NC_057799.1:354384886-354494569 GCF_018294505.1 Triticum aestivum
ATTCTTTTTGCAAACCGGAGTTCTTAAGTTGAACTTTCTGGTTGGATCTTTCTTTCGAGTTTTACCTGTGCATTAGATGAGTACTGATTGTATGCTTGTTTGTTTGCGATAGAGTACCCGGAGTGTGCCGCTTGTTACTTCGACTCGCTAGGCTTTGCGGATCATCAGCAAGGCAAGTAACACTTTGATCATGCCCCGTTCATACCCAGTTTTATTGCATTAGATCTATTTCCTCAAGCACATTGCATGATTAGGATCTAATTAAACTGTGGGTATTGGGAAGTAGTTGAGGTAGTACCTATTACCTGTTCTTTATCAAACCCTTGGGAGTTACTTCTACGTTGCTTTTATTATTGCCATGCTATGCGTAGACGTGGTTTGGGTTTGAGAGATATTCATGACAGATGTGAGTGTTTAATAATGGTTCAACTTAAGGTGGCAACTAAAACTCACATCTGGGTGGATTGAGACACCTGGAGAACCCAGTGTTGTCTGTATGTATAAGGTCCGCCACCCAGGCTCAAAGGGATCATAAGATTTTTCATGCTAGAAACTTCCGTGTGCAGCCGCAAGCTATTATGGGCTCTAGCATAGCTGAGTAGGTTACAGGATCTCTTGAAGAGGTGGACTAGCAGATGTAGGGGAAAGTAGGTGTACCGGTCCATCCAGAGTAGAGAGTGACTGTTTCTGAAAGACTGTGTCTCGGTCATCCGTTTCTCAAACAACATGCAGTGCGAGAATCAAGCGGAGGCGATCGAGTCTTGTGGGGAAAAGTGCACAAACCTCTGCAGACTGTACAAACTGATCATGATTAGCCGTGTCCCCGGTTATGGACAACTTGAGTATCTAGTACCTGGATTATCATTTGAATCTCATCACCGTGATACTTATAATTAATTTTGTTGGGTTAATGATGTTACTTAATTGGGATTGAGTTGGAGGTACCTTCTCAATGTTTCAACCACCATGATAGTTAAATAAAATTTATTCCTTTGCAGTAGGATAAAATTGGCTTTTCGCAAAAACTGTAACCATAGAGCCTTACCACCAGCCATATATGCATATAGTATAGCATTATTATTGTTCATTGCTCTCTATGTGTTGCTTTGCCAGCATATTCTATGTGCTGACCCGTTTCGGGCTGCAACGTTTCATGTTGCAGACTTTTCAGACGACGAGTAAGGTGCCTTAGTTCGTGGTCTTATACTCAGTGATGCCGCTGGAGTTGATGGACTCACTTATCTTCCAAGTCTTCCGCTGTATCGCTATTAGATGGCCTTAAGCCATGTTTATTATACTTGATCTCTTCGGAAATATTCGATGTAATAAGTGTGTGATTGCTACTCTATTATAAATCCTCCATTTGTACTGTGCGTGTCAGCATTACTGATCCAGGGATGACACTGGTGCACAGCAGCACAGGCCATTTGAGGTCTGGTCGTTACATTCATTGTACTATCCATGCTAAATTTATTTTCTCGCTTTCTTCTGTGTGTTTGAAAAAACTTTGAGAAAATCCAAAAATATATTTCCTGCTTCTTTTCGGCTTTTCTTCCTAGTTTAAATTGTTGTAGCACTAAAAAGAAAACCCAAAAAGATTTCCTTGTTCTTCTTTTACTTGTTGGGAGCTTTGCCGTGTAAATAGTTTTTCTCGTTTTTGCTTTTTCCCCTTTATTTGCTTCTTTCAGAAAACCAAAAACTCCAAAAATATTTCAGTGTGTTTCTCTGAATTTCTTTTCTTTTTATTGAGTCATACCGAAGAAGACCACGATGAAAATGTTGAGTGGCTCTCATATGCATTATTGTTGATCTAACAGAGGGCCCATTTTACCTTGTGTTCTCCTGTTGAATAAAATGTTTGCAGACTCCAGCTTAGTCCACGACACTCTTGCACTATTATTATTTTCATATTGTTCGGTCGTGTAAGTGAAAGGCAGTAACGACGATATTTGATGAACTAGCCGTGGCAGAGAGAAACGGGTATGAACTCAACTTGTTCTGTTTTTGTAATATGTTTAACCAAGTATCCATGATTCAGCCCATTATGATTAAACATGTTGCAATGACAATTAGAGATTATAGTTTCTCATGCCATGCATAAGTAGCTAGGAATGGATAATGATTTATCTTGGATATCAACATTGCGTTAAAATGATTGTGATGTAGTATGATGATATGGTTTCCTCCTTTGAATGTTTGAGTGGCTTGACTTGGCACATGTTGATGCATGTAGTTGAATCAAAACCAACATAGCCTCTATGATATTTACGTTCATGGTGATCATATCCTACTCATGCTAGATTCCAATGTTACTTATGCATAATGCATGTTCATGACCGTTGTTGCTCTCTAGTTGGCCGCTTCTCAATCTATTTGCTAGCCTTCGCCTGTACTAAGTGGGAATTCTACTTGTGCATCAAAAACCTGAAACCCAAGTTATTCCAGATGAGTCCACCATACCTACCTGTATGCGGTATTACCCTACCGTCCTAAGTAAATTTGCATGTGCCACCTCTAATAACTTGAAATAAATATCCTTTTGTGTGCCTGGATTGTTCATAGAGCGACATGAGGTAGTCGGTATCTTCCATGCTAAGCGGGTTATTCTCAGGATGAGTGTTTATTCACTCACCACTGCATGAGAAAGGGGCGGTAATAGGGATTCCCGGTCCCAAATTGCAAAAAGAACTTACAAATAATCAAACAAAAACTCCATGGAGTAATAACCTTTACTTTATCGCTTGGGAACCACCACTAATGTGTTTAGCATGGAAGATATTGATAACTAATTGCGAAGTAAACAAGAAGAGTGCATTTCTCAAAAATATCATTTATCTCTGTTTTAAAAACTTCAGCTCTGGCACCTCTGCAAATCACTTCTTCCCTCTGCGAAGGGACTATCTATTTAATTTTATGTTGTGTCGTCACCTTCTAACATAAGCGCCAGAACCTGAGAGCACTGATGTCATGCTTATGCATTGTGTGTAGCTAATGTTGGGTGCATCATGACTGGATCTTTTCTACCATGAATTACAATGTTTAGTCGCTACTTGAACTTTGGAGGTGCTCTGCATTTATGTTTTGCGGTCTCAGAAAGGGCTAGCGAGATACCACTATTGTCATATTATATCATGGTTGTTCTGATAACATGTTGCTGTTTGAGATATCTTATTATTGCTTGCTAGCTGATTATGTCATTGATATGAGTTAACATATTTTTTAAGATTTATTGTCGACATGGTTAGTTATAATATTGGCTGAAAACCTGGGTGATGTTTAAGCTTATTTATGCAAACAAGAGCAAAAGAATTAGCACTATCTCGCAGAGGAAAAGTCAAAGAGAAAGTTTTATCACGTTTTGCAATATGGAGCCGCCGCCACCCCCTGTTCTTCATTAGGAGGGTTGATCAGAAGTCCGTTCGGGGCTCCGGAGAGGGGGATTCGTCGTCGTCGTCATCATCAACCCTTATTCATCAACAATTTCATGATGCTCACCGCCGGGAGTGAGTGATTCCTTCGTAGGCTTTCTAGACGGTGATGAAGTTGGATGAGATTTGTCATATAATTGAGTCAATTTGTTAGGGCTTGATCCCTAGTATCCATTATGTTCTGAGATTGATGTTGCTATGACTTTGCTATGCTTAATGCTTGTCACTAGGGCCTGAGTGCAATGATTTCTGATCTGAACTCTGTTTATTTTCATGAATATATTTGAGTTCTTGATCCTATCTGCTAGTTATATGCACTTGTTATTGTTGTTATCTGTAGACCCCCAAAGTGGCAATAGTTGGGATACTCTCCGGGGATGGCTGCAATTCGAGGAGTTCATGTATTCACCATGTGTTAATGCTTTGTTCCGATTCTCTATTAAAAGGAGGCCTTAATATCCCTTAGTTTCCTTTTGGACCCTGCTGCCACGGGAGGATAGGACAAAAGATGTCATGCAAGTTCTTATTGTAAGCATGTATGACTATATACGGAATACATGCCTACATTACATTGACGAATTTGAGCTATTGTGTATCGCTCTAGGTTGTGACTGTTATATGATGAATGGCATACAACACAAATATCCACCACTGATCCAATGCCTACGCTTTTCTCATATTGATCTTTGCTAAGTTACTACTGTTGCTGTTGTTACAATCATCACAAACTACTACTGTTACCATTCCCATTACTATTGCTGCTGTTACTGCTACTATCAAAACTATCAAACTACTGTGCTAATAAACGCTTTGTTACAGAGATATTATTTACGAGGTGTGGTTGAATTGACAACTCAACTGCTAAGGCTCATAAATATTCTTTGGCTCCCCTTGTGTCATATCAACAAATTTGGGTGAAATACTTCCCTCGAATACTGTCGCGATCCCTATACTTGTGGGTTATTGAAAGTGCTAGTTATCGACTAGAGGGGGTGAATAGGCGACTTTTATGAAAGTCTTCAAAACATGGGAGTTTTGAAGACAGACGATAGAAATGAACCTATTGATATGCAGTGAAGGTAGACTACACTAGACAAGCCATAGTCAAGTAAGTAATGAAGTGAAAGCACGAAGACTATTAGCAGCTAGGTAGTATAGATCGGGATGGAAGATAGTATGAAGCCAAACAACAACAGTCTTCACACAGTGAAGTCAAACAGATAATGCAGGCAGGCAATGACTTCACAAAGACAAACTGTAAGTAAAGAGAGATAGGAGATAGAACCAGTTGCTTGGGGAGGACAGGGATTTGTTGGACCAGTTCCAGTTGCTGTGACAACTGTATATCTGGTTAGGGAGGCTGAGATTCAACTCAGAAGAACATGTCTTCACCTTATTCCCCTTGAGCTAAGGACACTTAGTCCTCGCCCAATCACTCTGGTAAGTCTTCAAGGTAGACTTCCAAACCTTCACACACTTCGTTCACCGGCAATCCACAATGACTCTTGGATGCTCAGAACGCGACGCCTAACCGGCTGGAGGATTCACAGTCCTCAAGTGTAATAAGTCTTTAGATCACGCGACCAGAAAGACTTCAGTGATGCCTAACACTCTTTGGCTCTGGGTGTTTTGGGTTTTGTCCTCGCAAGGATCTCTCTCTCAAATGCTTCGGAGGTGGGTTGCTCTCAAACGACAAAACCTGTACGTGCACTAACTCTGAGCAGCCACCAATTTATGGTGCAGGGGGTGGGCTATTTATAGCCAGGAGGCAACCCGACCTGATTTGTCCGAAATGACCCTGGGTCACTAAGGAACTGACACGTTTCCAACGGTCAGATTTCAAACACACACGATAGCTTGACTTGGGCTACAAGTAAAGCTGACTCATCCAGCTCTGGATAAGATTTACTCTCATTGTCTTCGCTCGAAGACATAGGATTTGGTTGAGCATCACTTCAGTCACTCTGACCCCACTTAACAGTGCGGTGGTTCCTATGACTCAACAAAGAAGAAAAGGAAACTACGAAACAACTATGTCTTTGCACTCCATAGTCTTCACGTGAATGTCTTCTTGAGTCATAATCTTTGTTGTGAATGTCTTTACATACCACCATTGTCTTCAATGTCTTCACACATTTTTAGGGGTCATCTCCGGTAGGTAAACCGGATCAATGAGGGACTACTACCTGTGTTATCCTGCAATTCTCACAAACACATTAGTCCCTCAACCAAGTTTGTCGTCAATACTCCAAAACAAACTAGGGGTGGCACTAGATGCACTTACAATCTCCCCTTTTTTGGTGATTGATGACAAACTGGTTGAAGTTTTCAACGGGGATAAAAGTATGTGAAATTGTAAGGGTAAAGCATTGTCTTCATAAGTAGCAAAAGGCTCCCCCTGAAGATGTGCATATAAGTAGTTTGCTTTTGAACGCAAATGCACATGGCAGGTTTTGCTTTGTGGAGATCATCTTCAACTTTTGAAGACAATTCATCATGCATATAGAGATATAACAAAGATAATGACATGCATAATGAAAAATGGACGTCTGCGGAATGACTTCATGCGGAATTTATCATCGCATCACAGAATAGCAAAGAAAGTAGCAAACGACCATCAAGTTCAAGTGTTACAACCCAAAGAACCAAATGTATCAAAAACGAGAGTTGTAACCACTTGGCAAAATATAGAAACCACCCATATGGACCCGCTTGAAGACTATCAACTCATATGCTTCTCCCCCTTTTGTCAGTAAGGACCAAAAAGGTTCGAAGACAGAGAGCATCTACTCGTTCCCATCAGGAGTAGATGCAGGTGCAGGGTCGACATTGAAGACAGAGAGCATCTTGAGCAATTGGCGTCAAAGGACGACCAATGCTGATGAGTTTGCTGTTTGTGAGAACAGACGATCATACCAGTTGGTGCTCGATCTGAGGAAGGACTTCATCATCTTCTACATTGTTGCCATGACCAATGTCTTCAGCTGTGATGGGGTCGACAGCTAGAATTTCTTCATCTTCAGGAGCCTCTGTGAAAGCAGGCTCGTGAACTACAAGTTGACGCTCTTGATTTGTGGAGGCAGGACGAGCAACTGAGATGGGCTCGACAACAAGTGGCTCTATGGCAGCAGCACGCTCTTTCCGCGAAGACTTTGTCTTCGGCTTCTTTGTTGATGGAGCACCATCAGAGGCATTCTTGTGCTTGCGCTTCTTGGCTTCGGCCTCAGTTGCCCTTGTCTTCTTCAGTTCTGAAGCTGCTGAGGGGACCTTAGGCTTCGAGCCTGTCATGCTGGCAGGGAAGACAATGCGAGGTGCTTCCTGCCTTGATGCTTCAGCTGGGGCCACAACAGACTTCTTCTTTAGTTTCGCAGCCATCTTGGGGTCAATGCCTGGACGCCCAAGAGCCTTGCGCTTTTCTGCCTCATTGTGGGCTCGAACACATTTCTCTGCGAAGTATTTCATCCACTCTCTTGAACCTTTTGCTTCCTCTCGTTTCTTGTGAAACTCTTCCTTGAGGTCATGCAGCATCTGCTTGAAGCTTTGAACATCAGCCACGCTAAGCTTAGCCATGTTCTTCTTGAATTGAGCCTTTTCATAGTCAATTTTGTTCTTCAGCTCGACGATCTTCTGAGCCAGAGCCAGCTCATTAGCAATGGCTCCATGGAATGTGACGCTGATGTCCACCGGGAGCTGAAGATCATCAATACTGAGGTTCGGGTTGTCAAATCACTCATCGATGAAGTTATTGAGAATATCCACATCAAAGAGGGGCAGATTGTTGAAGATCTCCGCCTCTTGCTTGCTCTTGATTAGCAGCTCAAGGGCATCATCACCAAGATCTTCATCGCTTGATAGATCAATAGCTTCATTTTCATTCCGCAGAACGGCAGCTGGTGTTAGGTGTCAGATCACGGGTTCCGGCAAAACCCTCAAGGTTCGAACTCTAGGGTACGCACGAAGATCTCCCCCTACCAGTCCACGCCCTAGCTTCGCTAAGATCTCAAGGACTAACTCGACGAACTCGCAACACAAAGAACACAAGATTTATACTGGTTCGGGCCGCCGTTGTGGTGTAATACCCTACTCCAGTGTGGTGGTGGTGGATTGCCTCTCGGGCTGAGGATGAACAGTTACAAGGGGAAGAACTGCCTCCTGAGGTTGAGGTGTTCTTGTGCTCGGTGTGTGGCTAAGGGTTGGCTCTAGATCAGATGCCTGAGGCTCGGTTGCCTTCTACTGTGGTGGCTAGTCCTATTTATAGAGGCCCTGGTCCTCTTCCCAAATATTGAGCGGGAAGGGAGCCAACAACGGCCAATTTGAAAGGGGACAACTAGTACAGCTTATCCTGACAAAAGCAGTCTTCGCCTGCAAAAGGCTCTGGTGGTGACGCCGCCTTGGGCTCCATGGTGACCTCCGTCTTGCCGTCCTGCTGGTCTTGGTCTCGTTGCACCGATATGGAAACCTTTCCTTGACGCCTCGGTACTCCGCGCCTGCGCTGGCCTCCTTAGCACCAAAGAGGAAACAAGGACACTACGCACGCTGGCGCCCGCCTGATCTTGATCGTCATGGCTCACGTCACGAGAACCTCGCGAGGTTTGCCTCGCCTTGATCTCTCCGCCCCTCGCGAGCCAACCTGGTGAGGCCGCTCCCGAGGAGGCCTTGTGTCGTCCGCCTCGCGAGGCTTGGCCCCTTGCGAGGGTCTTGAATGCCTGTTGGTGAAGATGGGCCATACGGGCCCGCTCGTAGAGCCACGCCGTGGGCCACAGGCAGGCAAGTCTGGGGACCCCCATTCCCAGTACACCGACAGTAGCCCCCGGGCCCAAGGCGCGCTCGGGCTTGGCTTCGAGGCGAAGCCAAAGGTCAAGTGCGGAGCGCCGCGGGCCCCAATAGTCTGCGGCCTTGGTCGACGCGTGGCGGTTGATTGGACGTGGGCGTCTCCGCTTCCCCACGCTGCCTTGGCAACTACCCGACTTGACAAAAAGGCTGGCGTGGACAGCGCTTGTCTTTTGTTCCATGTGAGGAATCAAGGAGTACCCCGTCGGGGCATGTAAATGGTCTGTAATGTCTTTTGTCAATATTGCCCTTATTGTGAACTCTCGCGAGCGTGAGTCCTGCTTTAGCTCGGTCTCCCCTTTCCGACCTCACGACAACTTGGTGCTCTATGCTCACTGGTCCCGGTCCCCAGGCAGGCTACAGCCGTCGCTGGTATGCCAGGTCGCGTGTCGTGGTCAAGTCCAGGAGGTGAGCGGCCCGAGGTCCAGTAAGAGCCCCTGAGGCGCGATGCTCAGGAGGTCCCCTTTAGCGCTCAAGCAGCCGTCCCGAGGTAGGAAAGGACGGTTACTTTGCAGCAGCAAGGCTGCGGCTAGCGTGGTTCCTAGTCCTTAGCGGTTCAGCCAACCCGGGCACGAGACTTATCTTGACGGTCTGGAGTCGGTTCCTCGCGACGCACCAGATTCGGGCATAGGTGTCCGTAGCATAGCTAGGCCAGGCCCATACGAGCATCTCCCTCTTCTCCGCGCTCTCCTTTGTGCTCTACATCCTCAGGTCCCGGCCCTCGAGGAAGCTCAGCCGCCGCTGGTATGCCAGGTCGCGTGCCGTGGTCAAGGCCAGGGGGTGAGGGCTGGAGAGCCAGTAAGTGCTTCTGAGTCGCGATGCTCAGGAGCCCCCCTTTTAACGTGCAAGCGGATCGCACGGGAGAAGAGGGAGCTCGCGGTGCCGCCTGCCGTCGTCCTTAGGAGATTCCTGCAAGCCATCACAAGGAGAGACATAGCTTGCCGTTATGGTTGCCGGGCGGCCACTGGTCGCTTTGCCAGAGAACGGGGGGACCGAGGGCCCAGTGAGGTGGCGCGCGTGGCCAGAGCTCGGCCGCTCAGATTTGTCGACATTGCAGGGACGGACCCAAGCATAAGCGTCGTGCCACAGTGAGCAACTCCCGGGGTAAGTGCCAATCAAGGAGGTGATAATCATAGGTAGATTAAGCATGGAAAGCATACTGGCTTAGGTAAATGCAGGGAAGACACATGCCATCGGGTCCGGCCCGAGCGGCTTGGGGATGATGCAGCCCGAGGGGCGCCCCCAGCAAGGTAAGCTAAAGACATAAAGAGGGATACATGCCATAGGGACGGACCCACGCAGCCTGGGAATGATGCAGCCCGAGGGGCGCTCCCAGCTAAATGACCTTGGAAAATGTCACCTGGCTCTATTGATGAAGGGATGTTGGGGCAGCTGAAGGTACGCGGCGAAGCGATCGCTCCTCACGAGCCACCGGGGCCCTGAGCTTCGAGAGGCTCTGGGGATCCAGGCGGTTCCTTGAGGACCGTCTCCATCTCCGTCAAGACGGCGTGGTGCCTGGCCTCCTGAGCCACCAGGGCGCGCCGCAAGTTGCGCTGATAGGCGGACGCCATGCTCGGCAGGCCAAAAGGCATGCGAATGTAGATGTGCGGTGGGCCCTCGCAGCGTCCCACGCGCGAAGGTCAGAAGAGCTCCTGAGATGCGGCCCTGTTGAGCCCTGGGACGTCGATGCAGACGCGCAGCTCGGCATCCTCGCCTGGATGGGGAGCTGCGCCTGGTGAGCGGCGGTCACCACGCATGGCCCTTGCGTCTTGCAGTTGCTGAGTGGTCCTGGTGATGAACTCCTGAGCGGTGGGCGCTCCTCGCCCGATGTTCTCCTGAGGGAAACGTGTCGTGGAGCACGCCTCCAAGTGGTGCCCAAGCGCCTCCCTCGTGATGTTGGCAAGGTCTGAGGCCCTCCAGAAGAGAGCCCCCGAGCCCTGCTCGAGAAGGGCGTCGGGCGCGCTTTCCTATGCGATGGAGGGAGGCGCCCCAGGTGCGGGCGCCGACCCAGTCGTGGCGCCGCTTGAGGCGCCGCTTGCCTGAGGCCCTGCGCGGAGCAGCTGCTTCTTCTTCTTGGGGGTGGCCTCAGGAGGGCAGTCACCCTTGCTATCGGGGTCGTCGATTGATGCAGCTTGGAAGGCACGTTCGAGGGAGCACACCACATCTCTTTCTTCGCATGGGACCGTGATGATTCCACCGCTTCCTGGCATCTTGAGGACATTGCAGCCGTGATGGGTCACCGCCATGAACTTGGCCAGGGCTGGATACCTGAGGATTGCATTGTACGGCAGACGGATGTGCACGACGTCGAAGTCGATGAGTTCGGTGCGGTAGTTGTTGCGTTCTCCGAAGGTGACAGGAAGGCGGACCTGCCCTATCGGTGTGGTGGAACCATCGGTCACTCCTGAGAAAGGCTTGGTAGGCTGAAGCTGGTCATACGGCACTTGGAGGTAATCGAACATGTCGACGGACAAGACGTTAAGCCCTGCGCCACCGTTGATGAGAGTCTTGGTGACTTGCACATTGCTGATGACTGGTGAACAGAGCATGGGGAGAACGCCAGCAGTGGCCGCACACTGGAGCTGATCTGCCGAACTGAAGGTGATGGCGCACTTGGACCGCCTGAGCGGGCGCATGGCCTCGAGCTTGGGGAGGACTGCATTCACTTCACGAGCAAATTGTTTGAAGATACGCTGCGAGGCTGGGGCCTGAGCTCCGCCCAAGATGCAGGCGATAGCACGCGGCTCCTGGAAGCCCCCAGCCCCCTCGTCTTGATGGTGGTCGTCGTTCCTTCTTGGTGGTGGAGGTAGTGGAGGAAGACCGGCGTTGCCCTGAGGACGATCCTCACGAGGCTGGTCCCTCCAAGCGCCCTCGCGAGGCTGATCCTGCCAGCGGTCCTCACGAGGGTGGTCGCGCCACTCCTAGCGCGGGCCACGGTCATCCCAGCGTCCGCCACCACGTCTTCCTCCTCGGCCGTAGCCCCGGTCGTTGCGCTCGGGGCGTCGACCGAAGCGTCCTTCTCGAATGGCTCTGAGCTCTTGACAGTCGCTGGTGTTGTGTCTATGCAGGTTGTGGAAGGCGCAGAACGGTCGGCTGCTCTTGGATGACTCGGGCTGGTCTCTGCCGCGCTTGGTGTCCGGTTCCGCCGCGAGCACGGCTGCTCCCTTGCACTTCACGTCCTTGGCCTTGGCTTTCTTCTCCTCCGGGTCCATAGCCAGGAGCTCGAGGAGGGAGAGACGCCCCTCCTCAGCTCTTGCGCACTTGGTTGACAGGTTAAACAGCTCCAGAGACATGCACAGCTCCTCGTGGATAGCGAGCTCCTCCTTCATCTTGACGTCGCGGACGCCATCAGAGAACGCGGAGATGATGGCCTCGTCTGTCACCTTGGGGATCTTGAGGCGAACGTTGTTGAAGCGCTGGATGTACTTCTGAAGGGTCTCTCCTGGTTGTTTCTTGACGCGGCGTAGGTCACCCGCGGCCGGTGGGCGGTCGCGAGTGCCCTGGAAGTTGGCGACAAAGCGGTCGCACATCTCGTCCCAGGAGGAGATCGAGCCTGGAGGCAGGTTCAGGAGCCATGAACGAGCGCTGTCTTTGACCGCCATGGGGAACCAGTTCGCCATGACTTTCTCGTCGCCGTTGGCCACCTCGATGCTCAGTTCGTAGAGCTGCAGGAACTCCGCAGGGTCGGGGGTGCCGTCGTAGCGAGGAGGCAGATCTGGCTTGAACATGCCCGGCCAGGCAACGCTACGCAGCTCGGGGGTGAAGGTGCGGCAGCCGGCCGTGGTCACCGGGGCCCGTCTCGGAGGTGGAGCTTGGTCTTGGCGCCCGCGCACCACCACGGCAAGCGGCGCGGGGCCCTGCCGCGGCAAGCGATTCGGACATGGAGGTGCGGGGAGTGGTGGAGCGTTCTCTTGCGGTTAAGGGACTTCTTGACAGCTTCTTTCTTCACGCGCGGGCGCCGGACGCAGTGGGTCGCGCTGTGGAGCCGCACGCCTTGGCGCCAAGGCGTCGTCTTGGTGCAGAGGTGGTGGAGGTGCTCCGTGAGCTACATCGCCCGTAGCTGGCGAAGGGCGAGGCAGCGAGAGGGACGGCGCAGGGGAGCCTCCTGCGGCGCTGACAAGCTCAGTGATGCGGTCGAGCCAGTCCTCGTAGAGGTCGTCGACTGGGCGGTAGCGCAGGAGCTTGTGCGCCATGAGGAGCGCGGCCCGTGTGTCCGTGGGAGCGCGACGAGCGGGAGACGACGAACCAGCGAGAGTCAGCGATGGAGTGGCGGTGCAGCCATCCTGCCGCACCGAGGGGTGCAATGAGGATGCTTGCTGCTCATTCCCCACCGGGCCGGTGGCGGTGTTGGCGGCAGGTGATGAAGAACGACGGGGTGGCCCGCCGATGGGAGCTGTCTGAGCAATGCGGGTGGCGAGGGCCGCCCGGCGCTCAGCGCGAGCAAGGTGCGCGTCCGCCATCGAGACGATGAAGCAACGGGGCACGGAGCGACGGAAAGGAAGCCTCGGTGCACCCCTACCTGGCGCGCCAAATGTCGGATCATAGGTTCCGGCAAAACCCTCAAGGTTCGGACTCTGGGGTGCGCACGAAGATCTCCCCCTACCGGTCCATGCCCTAGCTCCGCTAAGATCTCAAGGACTAACTCGACGAACACACAACACAAAGAACACAAGATTTATACTGGTTCGGGCCACCGTTGTGGTGTAATACCCTACTCCAGTGTGGTGTGGTGGATTGCCTCTCGGGCTGAGGATGAATAGTTACAAGGGGAAGAACAGCCTCCTGAGGTTGAGGTGTTCTTGTGCTCGGTGTGTGGCTAAGGGTTGGCTCTAGATCAGATGCATGAGGCTCAGTTACCTTCTACTGTGGTGGCTAGTCCTATTTATAGAGGCCCTGGTCCTCTTCCCAAATATTGAGCGGGAAGGCAGCCAACAACGGCCAATTTGAAAGGGGACAACTAGTACAGCTTATCCTGGCAAAAGTAGTCTTCGCCTGCAAAAGGCTCTGGTGGTGACGCCGCCTGGGCTCCATGGTGACCTCTGTCTTGCCATCCTGCTGGTCTTGGTCTCGTTGCACCGATATGGAAACCTTTGCTTGACGCCTCGGTACTCCGCGCCTGCGCTAGCCTCCTTAGCACCAAAGAGGAAACAAGGACACTGCGTGCGCTGGCGCCCGCCTGATCTTGATCGTCATGGCTCACGTCACGAGAACCTCACGAGGTTTGCCTCGCCTTGATCTCTTCGCCCCTCGCGAGCCAACCTGGTGAGGTCGCTCCCGAGGAGGTCTTGTGTCGTCCGCCTCGCGAGGCTTGGCCCCTCGCGAGGGTCCTGAATGCCTGTTGGTGAAGATGGGTCGTACGGGCCCGCTCGCAGAGCCACGCCGTGGGCCGCAGACAGGCAAGTCTGGGGACCCCCATTCCCAGAACGCCAACATTAGGTCATGCCCAGAAATCTTCAGCTTCTTCTTCTTGGGCTTCTTCTTCTTAGGCTTCTCCATCTTCTTGGAGACACGAGAAACATCTTCAGATTGCACACTGGGTTCAGGAGGTGCAGTGGCCAATGGCTTCGCACGCGAAGCTTTTGGTGTGGCAGAGGGTTTTGAAGCCTTTGATTTCTTCTACTTCTGCCGCTTAGGTGGAGCTGGCGCATCATCAGAATCTTCGTCATCACCTGAGTGCGCCACGGCTGCCCCCTGTACTGCTATGTGAGTGATGAGGCCTTCGAGGTTATAGAAGGGGCCGACGATGTTTGGATTGGCATCACGGGTGCCATCAGCCCTTGGAGCAGATGGACCAGGGTTGAAGTCGAGTCCAAATGTTTTCTTATTCTTCACAGCAGAATCTTTGGCAAACTTATAGTTAGGCTTGAACATATTGTCATCGTGACACCATAACAGAGATGATGGGTCGCCATTCTCTGGCTGTGGTCCTCGGACCATGCAAGGATAGAAGCCTTGAGCAATGGCTTCGGACTTGGACTTGGGCTGAAGATTTTTGTATAGAATATCTCCCCATGGTCGCTTGATGGCATTCTTTTTAGCATATTCAGCAGTCACATATCTGTATAGGAACCATTGTTCCGCCCAATACCATCAAATCCATTGGATTCAAGTCTTGCGCTGGCCATAGCTTTCTTCAGGATCTGTTTTGTATAGTTCATACAGATCTGGAGGCAAGTCCTTAGAAGTATCTCCACGGTGCTGCCTACCGCCTTCCCTTGCAGATTTTTCAGTTGCCATAATGTTCAAACTGAAAGGCTTCAAAACTGTGAATGCTTCCGTTTGCTGGTCAGACAGGAACTGGCTTCAGGAGAATTGATGTGTCGCTGTAAGAACTCTGCAAATGAATGCAGACTATGAGAACTAAGGGATTCTCCCATGGACATGTACCTGTGACAGCATTAGAGGTGCGAGGGAAGGGGAAGAGGTCATATGCATTCTCAGAAGATTTTGAAGATAAATCAGTTTGAAGACATTGACCTCATAGCGCTAAGACATTCACTTATTTGATGAGAGTTGGTTCCAGATTTGTACGAATCCAAGAATAAGTACAAGTGAGAAATCTAACTAGTTGTGAAGCATAAGTGAATAAACTTGGCAAGATACGAGATACAGAACAAGATAGATCCAGATTTGGAAGTTCAGAAACCACTTTTGGTTGAAATGGATGGATCTGACGGATCAAAAAGGCAGTAAAAAGTAAGTTTTAATTACCCTTGACGAACTGCTAGACGAGGCGAAGAGGGATGCCGAGCAGTTCAATCTCCCGTGCCCTAACTTGGCGGCGGAAGACACCTACGGCGGCGGCGGAGAGGACGATGTCCGCGGCCGGCGTGAGGACGGCGTCGAAGAGATCGCGGCAGCTAAGCGCTTCGTCTCCGGCGTCGACGCGAGCTAGCGGAGGCGCTAGGGTTTGTGCGAGGTGGTGAGGTGGGAGAAGAGATTGTGACCGTGGTGAGTTGTATATTTATAAGGAAAGGGACAGCACAGCGTAATTACGCAGGTGCCCCTGGCGGTTCACATCTGAAGGACACGTGGCAAGCATGCAACACATTGGAAGTTGTTCCATGTTCTCACGCACGCCTGGACTGTTGGGTGGTCGTTCCGGCTTCTTCGGGTTTCAGGCAATGAGGATATGGCATTAAAACAGATTCAACTTTTGTCTCTGTATCTTCTACTGACAAGGACACAGAGAAGACATTCGACAGTTTCAATAGAATGCATATAATTTAGATAGATAGAATCTGAGGTAGAAGCATAGAAGGGGTTAGGGTCCGATCACATTCACTTAGATCAAAAGATTCAAACAAGAAGACATAGCTATAAGTGAATGCTATAGAGGACAGAACACAAGTATATGCATATATATAAGTATAAGACCAAATCAACGTTGTGAAGATAAACATGAAGTCAAATCAATGTTGAAGACAAATCAAATGCGGAGACTTTGCAAATGTGACGCCAAATGAAACACTTCAAACGAGAATTTGGTGGTGGCGTTACCCACCGTATAGGAAGTATTAGACCCAGACATGGCGCACAATTATCATGGCGCTCCGAAGTCATATTCCATATTAATGTATTCACACTTAGAGTGTATGTCTTCATTGATTGAAGATATACTTTACTTCGTGTGTTGCACATCCAAGTCATCACATGCATAAGCGTTACAATGTGTGTCCAATCGCAGGACATTCGAGGATTCTAAGATGTTTAGCTCACACCACAACTTGCAAAACCTTTTCTCATCCAAGGGCTTTGTGAAGATATCTGTCAATTGCTCTTCATTGTTGACGTGAATGATATCAATATCTTCCTTCATGACATGATCTTTGAGAAAGTGATGATGAATTTCAATGTGCTTTGTCTTTGAGTGCTGAACTAGGTTGTTGGCAATCTTGATGGCGCTTTCATTGTCGCAGTAAAGTGGCACTTGCTTCAGATGGATGCCATAGTCCTTGAGAGTTTGCTTCATCCATAGAAGTTGAGCGCAGCAAGATCCAGCAGCAATGTATTCAGATTCAGCAGTGGAGAGAGACACACGGTTCTTCTTCTTTGAAGACCAACAGACAAGATATCGTCCTAGAAAGTGACATGTGCCTGATGTGGACTTGCGATCAACCTTGTCACCAGCATAATCAGCATCTGAGAATCCAACTAGATCAAACTCTGAGCCCTTTGGATACCATAATCCTAGTGTTGGGGTGTAAGCTAAATATCAACGAATTCGCTTCACAGCTAAGTGATGCGATTCCTTTGGTGCCGCTTGGAATCAGGCACACATGCAAACGCTAAGCATGATATCTGGCCTAGATGCACATAAATAGAGTAAACAACCAATCATGGAGCGGTATACCTTTTGATCAAACTCTTTACCATTGTCGTCAGGGCCCAGATGAATTTTGGTTGGCATTAGCGTTGAGTAACCTTAGCAGTCTTGCATTCCAAACTTCTTCAGGCAATCTTTGAGGTACTTCTCTTGAGATATGAAGATGCCGTTGCTCTGCTGACGAATTTGAAGACCAAGGAAGAACTTCAGCTCACCCATCATGGACATCTGATATTGCCCTTGCATCATGTGCCCAAACTCATCACTGTATCTTTTGTCAGTGCAGCCGAAGATAATGTCATCCACATAGATCTGGCACACAAACAGTTCACCATCGTATGTCTTCGTGAAGAGAGTGGGATCCAGGGAACGAGGTTTGAAGCCTTTGCTCTTTAGGAAGTCTTTGAGTGTGTCATACCAAGCACGAGGGGCTTGTTTAAGGCCATAAAGCGCCTTGTTGAGCTTGTATACCGTATCAGGATGTTTTGGATCTTCAAAGCCAGGTGGTTGTGCAACATACACTTCTTCTTCAATCTTGCCATTGAGAAAGGCACTCTTCACATCCATTTGATACAGAAGGATGTTGTGATGATTGTCATAGGCTAGCAGTATGCGAATGGCTTCAAGCCTAGCCACCGGAGCAAATGTTTCATCGAAGTCAATCCCTTCAACTTGAGTGTATCCTTGAGCAACGAGACGAGCCTTGTTTCTGACAACTTGACCATGCTCATCTTGTTTGTTGCGATAGATCCATTTGGTGCCTATGATGTTGTGCTTGCGAGGGTCGGGACGCTTGACTAATTCCCACACATTGTTCAGCTCGAACTGCTGAAGCTCTTCTTGCATAGCTTGAATCCATTCAGGTTCCATGAAGGCTTCAGCAACTTTCTTGGGTTCAGATATGGAGACAAATGCAAAGTGTCCACAGAAATTTGCTAGTTGTGTTGCTCTTGAACTAGTAAGTGGACCAGGTGCATTGATGCTATCAATTATCTTCTCAATCTGTACTTCATTTGCAACACGAGGATGAACTGGACGAAGATTTTGCCCTTGCTGACCATTGTCTTCTTCTTCAGCATTGGCATCAGGCTGAGCAGTGTCTTCAGGTTGATTAGGCACAGAAATGATAAGTTCCTCTTCATCCTGTGCCTCTGAAGGTATGATTTCTCCAGTACCCATAAACTTAATTGATTCACTAGGTGGGACTTCATCTAGCACATTTGGCAGGTGCTCTCTTTGCGAGCCGTTAGTATCATCGAACCGCACATCCACAGTTTCAACCACTTTATAGTGAAAGAGGTTGAAGACACTGTAGGAGTGTGAATCCTTTCCGTAACCAAGCATAAAACCTTCATGTGCTTTCGGTGCAAATTTTGAAGTGTGATGTGGATCCTTGATCCAGCACCTAGCACCAAATACTATGAGGTAGCTGACGTTTGGCTTCTTACCAGTCAGGAGCTCATAGGATGTCTTCTTCAGAAGCTTGTGAAGATAAACACGGTTGATGACATGGCATGCAGTATCAATGGCTTCAGGCCAGAACTTCCTTGGAGTCTTGTACTCATCAAGCATCATCCGAGCCATCTCAATGAGTGTCCTGTCCTTGCGCTCCATGATGCCATTCTGCTGAGGTGTGTATGGAGCAGAGAACTCATGAGTGATGCCCAATGTATCAAGATAAGTGTCGAGGCCTGTGTTCTTGAACTCTGTGCCGTTGTCACTTCTGATGTGCTTGATCTTGATGCCATAGTTCTTCATGGCACGATTGGCGAAGCGTCTGAAGACATCCTGCACTTCATTCTTGTAGAGGATTATATGCACCCATGTATATCTTGAATAATCATCAACAATGACGAAACCATATAGGCAAGCAGTGGTAGTAAGAGTAGAGTAGTGAGTAGGGCCAAATAAGTCCATGTGAAGCAGCTCAAAGGGTTGTGATGTTTTCATGATTGTCTTCGAGGGATGCTTGGCCCTAGTCATCTTTCCAGCTTAGTAGGCACCACACAGATGATCCTTCTTGAACTTGGCGCCCTCGATGCCTATGACATGTTTCTTCTTCGCGAGAGTGTACAAGTTCCTCATGCCAGCATGCCCTAGCCTCCGATGCCAGAGCCAGCATTCTGAAGCTTTTGCTAGAAGACATACGGCCAACTGTGGTCCTGCTGAGAAATCTACCATATACATATCATCTTTCCAATACCCTTCAAAGACTAGAGACTTGTCAGATTCCATTAGAACAAGGCAACGATATTTTCCAAATATCACAATCATGTTCAAATCACAAAGCATTGAGACAGACATTAAGTTGAAACCAAGGGATTCAACAAGCATCACTTTATCCATGTGTTGATCCTTTGAGATTGCAACTCTACCTAGACCCAATACCTTGCTTTTACCAGCGTCAGCAAATGTGGTGTGACTCTTGTCAGATGGACGTAAGGTTGAGTCCATGAGAAGACTTCGATCACCAATCATGTGATTAGTGCATCCATTGTCCATAATCCATTCTGAAGCATGTGGTGTCATACCCTACAGTACAGTTAGGGGGATAGGCTTCACCAAGGGTATTGTGAAGCATAAACATTTGACGAACAAGTGGATTATCAAAGCTCAGATCCAGGTTAGGACTGATAGGATGATTGGCAAGCGATTCAGGAACAAAATACATAGTAAGTCAATTTGGGCATTTTATCTTGCGCCCCACAAGATGTTTTAGGTCCCTAGCATAAGCATCAGACGCCTTTGATTTCCAGCTGGAGACCTTTCCCTACAAAAGAGAGTTAAGTTTTCTTAACCACCCACGTTTTCAGAGGTGGCTTCGAAGCAATGAGTCTAAGTGCAGCATCTGAGAACTTCATCTTTGGAGCCCTAGCAAATAGCCTTGCAGGAGGTGAATAATACTCATAAGAATAAGCAGAATAGTTCTTGGTCTTATGAACATAGCGGTTTGAGGAAAACGCTCATATTCATAAGTCTGAGTATGATTTCTGCAAAACATTGGCGTTAGGGTGACTCTGGTGAGTCCTCTATCTGTATGAAGCCTTTGGACCATATGAAGCCTTTGGTCTGGGGTTTGTCTTCTTCCCAGGTGGTGTCATGATGACATTCACAGGAAGATTCTCAAGACAACTCTTGGGCACCCATATCCTCTTCAAAGGTGGTCCATTCCTGCAGTTAGTACCAATATACCTGGCAAACACTTCACCATTCTGATTCTTAAACAGTTTATAGTTTGCATCAAAGGATTCATCAATGATAATCGAGTTAGCACAAGTGAAGCCAGATAAGGTGGATGGATCCACTGAAGGTCCCTTTGCAACAACCCATGTGGTTTTGGGATACTGCTCAGGCTTCTAGTAAGAACCATCAACATTCATTTTCCTCTCGAACCCAACACCCTCTTTCCTAGGGTTTCGGTTCAGAATCTGCTTTTTGAGGACATCACATAGTGTCTGATGCCCTTTGAGACTTTTGTACATTCCTGTCTCAAGCAATGTCTTCAACCTGGCATTCTCATCAGCAATAGTAGTGGTATCCTCAGCAGAGGGGTTAGTTACCACATCAGCAGTTGAAGATATTGCAACAGTAGCAGTAGTAGAACATTCAGCAACAGAGGTAGCATTATCACGCTCAAGGCATTTTAGAGATGGTGGTTCAAATCCTTCCTAAGCGGGACTGATCTATTGAGCGTGAAGTGACTTGTTCCCTTTTTGAAGATCTTCATGAGCCGCTCTCAATTTCTCAAGTTCTTGCTTCCTTTGAAGATAATCGTAGGAAAGCTTTTCATGAGTTGTTGAGAGCGTTTCATGACGACTTTCAAGTTCCTCGTACTTAACATGAAGATTTTTGATGTCTTCAATTAAGGACTGAGATTGGGTCATTTCTGCGTCCAACAGGTCATCGCTTTTGTCTCGCAATTTTTGAATATGTTCCATAGCTTTCTGTTGTTCAGTTGCAATTTTAGCAAGTGTTTTGTAGCTAGGTTTGGATTCACAATCAGAGTCGTCTTCACTTGATGTTTGAAAGTAAGCATCGCGTGAGTTTACCTTGGCTACTCGTGCCATGAAGCAGTAGGTGGGAGCAGAGTCGTCCTTGTCATTAGCATCAGCGTTGGTGACAGAGCCATTGTCTTCAGTGTTGAAGATGGACTTGGCAACATAGGCAGTAGCTAGAGCCAGACTTGCAACGCCAGAGTCAGACTCCTCCTCAGACTCCACCTCAGCCTCCTCAGAAGCTGACTCCTCCTCTGAATCCATCTCCTTGCCAACAAAAGCACGAGCCTTGCCAGATGAGCTCTTCCTGTGTGATGAAGACTTGGATGAAGACTTGGCAGAAGACTTTAAGGATTTCTTCTTCTTCTTGTCATCAGAATCATATTCCTTGCTCTTCTTCTTCTTGTTGTTCTCATTGACCCACTTTGGACACTCAGAGATGTAGTGACCAGGTTTCTTGCACTTGTGGCATGTTCTCTTCTTGTGGTCATGAGTAGAAGCTTCATCATTTCTCGAGCTGGATCTTGAAGACTTTCTGAAGCCTTTCTTCTTGGTGAATTTCTGGAACTTCTTCACAAGCATAGCAAGCTCCTTTCCAATGTCTTCAAGATCCCCAGAACTGCAGTCAGATTCTTCTTCAGATGAGGAAACAATCTTTGCCTTCAAAGCGCGAGTACAACCATAGCTGGGACCATAGATATCTCTCTTCTCAGATAACTAGAACTCATGTGTGTTGAGCCTCTCAAGTATGTCAGACGGATCGAGAGTCTTGAAGTCACGGCGTTCTTGAATAATCAGGGCTAGGGTGTCAAACGAGCTGTCAAGAGATCTCAGGAGTATCTTGACGATTTCATGCTTGGTGATCTCAGTGGCGCCGAGTGCATGAAGCTCATTTGTGATATCAGTGAGGCGATCAAATGTGAGCTGGACATTCTCATCGTCGTTTCTCTTGAAGCGGTTGAAGAGGTTGCGAAGAACACTGATCCTTGAGTTTCTCTGGGTTGAGACGCCTTCTGTCGGTGTACAAAAGTAGGGGCTCTCCTTTTGACCCCTTTACTTGTGCACGGGCAGTCAGAGCTGCGCCCGCGGCCACACTTAGCAGGGCAGGGGAGGGAAGACGGAGGGAAGCCGAAGCACAAGACAACCAAGGCAACGCCAAGATTAGAGACACAAAAGAGCAACGGGGCGAGGTGGACTCCCCCGGCAAGACCCTTGCCGGGGCGGCCTCCGCGGCCCCGGCAAGAGCCTTGCCGGGGCAGCTTGCCCAACACCAGTAGAGCGAGCCACCCTTGAGCCCAAGGGTTCCAAACGCCGCCAACAACTACATTGGAACCAAGGCTCGGGAGGCACCTCCGTGGTGGCATGCAGATCTTTGTCAAGATCATAAATACACGAGATTAGATAAGGACCAGAAGACGATGACCCTCGGCGGGATCCTAGCCGAGGAAATCCACGAGACCCCCGGCAAGCGCCTTGCCGGGGACGACCGCGGCGCCACGACAAGACCCTTGCCAGGCTCCCGGCAAGACCCTTGCCGAGGGCATCAGCGGGGCCACAGCCAGGCCCGCACCTGCCAAGACTCCACCGCCGCCCCCGTGCAGCTGCTAGCTCAACTAGCTGGGCAAGCACCTGCATGGCGACGAGCGGCCTCTACGCCGACCAGCAAGCACCTGTGCGGTGGCATGCAGATCTTCGTGAAGGCTCCACCACCGCGCCAGCCTAGCAGCCAGCCAACGTGGCGCCACGACGCCTCGTCAGCTCGACGCGTGTCGAAGCCAGGCGAGGCGGCGACAGCTGGGACGTTCTTCCTTGTCATCCCCGATAAAGCGAGAGGGGCATGTCGGCAGCGCATTAAATGCGTTTGTCCGACGGTGCCAGAGGATAGACTCATCCACTGTACACCTTTCCACCTCCTATGTGCCACCGTGGCAACCCCTATTGTCTATAAAAAGAGGCCCGAGGCATCCAGGAGAAGGATTCCGATCTTTTGGGCGAGTTACACCCCGTAGCCAGCTTAAGAACATAAGAACACTCAAATACATCCACCAAAGCAGGACTAGGGTATTACGCATCTCCGCGGCCCGAACCTGAGTAAACGATACGTACGTGTGCTTCCTGTCAGACCCGCTCTTTGCACAACTCCGCGCCTGCCAACCTTAGAAGGGATCCCAGTGATTCCATAGGTGTCGATTTCCCCCGACATCTTTGGCGCGCCAGGTAGGGGGCGTAGTTGTGGAAATCTAGTCTTATCGGAGCAGCGGCTTCATCGTGGCCGTCGTTCCAAGGAAGAAAACGACCAAGATGACGGCACCATCTGCAGATGCGGTGCACGCCCGTGCGACGACAGAAAAGCTAAGTCGTGCGAAACTTTAAGCAATTCCTTTTTATATATAAGGTTATTGTCCTTGAAGGTCCTGCCCTATGTATGGAAAACCTGCACGCAAAGGGGCCCTTCCGCTATTGGCAACACCCTTGCCCTGTTTCGAGTCCGCTCAACAGCTCAAGCGGCCGCGTCGAGAACGGCAGGGTAGCCTTCCGCAATTGGCAACGCTCTCGATTCTAACTCGAGTCAAGCTCGACAGTTCGAGCGGCCGCGTTGAGAGCGGTAAGGTGGTTCTCCTGGCAGCAAGCACACCTGGCAGGCCATTGGGGATCCGTCCTCAAGGTGCCGTGGCCTGGGTTTACGCGCCGGCAAGCCTACCCGATTAACGTAGGGTGAACATACAAAGGAAGATCAAACAGGAAGATAACATGCATCATCTCGAAAGTACTGCAGAGTTATATTACATCAGTTGATTGCCGCGGTTCTAACTAAAGATAGAAATTGTCTTGGTCATGAACCTGCAGCGGCAATGAGAAACGGGGTGCCTAATCCCAGCGCTGGCCCTCCACCCTCTGGATTCCGTCGACGCGGCTGATGATGGGCTTGATATGCTCCTTGAGCGCCGCGAGGTCAACATCCTCCGGCAAGCTCTCCAGCGCGGCGTCGAAGTCGAGGTCGGGGTTCCAGTGTGTCAGGACCCCGATTCTATGTCACACCGATCTAGTCTGTAACACCTCATATCACTTTGCGGCCTCACGCACGGCACTCCCACGGGTGTCGCCTTACCATGGCCCGGGACCATTTGCGCCTTTTGGCTCACGTATATGACAGTGCCGCTAGCATCCATATGACAGAGAACCCGGGCCGACATGGCTAGTCGTGAACCCAAAGCGGCACTAACATATGGGGACATGCATACATGAATCAACATCGAACGTGTCGGTCAGCAGCGTGTGAATCCGGGCTGTAGCACTGGGCTAACAGGACTCCGGGAACCCGGGCTGTAGCAGGCTAGGCAGGACTCCGGATGTCACCGCGTGACATTTCCCCGAAGGGACAAACACAGGAATGAAATGAAACACATGCCGGCCAGTCAAGTGTCTAGAGCAGTAGTGCTGGGCTAGCAGGACTCCGGTGAACCGGGCTGTAGCGGACTACTATGGCTCATGGAAGCACTAGACTACATTTCCCCATAAGAGAGGCTGCCAAGGATAAGCAACTAGATTGTCGGATCCCACACATACCAAGCATTTCAATCATACACACAATATGCTCGATATGTGTAAATACAACATGGCATCACAACATAACTCTACGACTCAAGTATTTATTCATTAGGCTCCGAGGAGCGAGATATTACAAACATGGGTCTTATGACCCAACATTCACAGCATACAAGTCAAAGCACATGCGGAAGCTTAACATGTCTGAGTACAGACGTCTACAAATGAAAAAGGCTGAGAAGCCTGACTATCTACCAGATCCTGCCGAGGGCACAAGATCGTAGTTGAGGTATCAAGCTAAACGTCGAAGTCCACACGGAACTACTAGCGAGACTGACGTCTCTCTGCAAAACATAAAATAAGCAAACGTGAGTACAAATGTACCCAGCAAGACTTACATCAGAACTATCTACATATGCATCGGTATCAACAAAGGGGGTGGTGGAGTTTAACTGCAGCAAGCCAGCTTTGACTCGGTGGCTATCCTAACTATGACTGCAAGTAACTCTTTTGAGGTGGCGCACACGAGTCCACATATTCACCATCTCAATACTCCACTATGGATCCGCTCCCGTCTCCCTACGAGAACGCCATCCATAGCACTCACGCTTATCTTGCGCATTTTAGAGTATCCACTTTCACTTGTCTATGAACTGTTATAGGCAACCCAGAAGTCCTTTACCGCGGACACGGCTATTCGAATAGATGATGTTAACCCTGCAGGGGTCGACTTCGTCACACACGCTCTCACCACTTACCGCCGTTTACACAGCATGTACTCGGCAACCTTCAAGCGGAAGCCCAGCGAGGGTGTCGGCCACAGCCTACCTAAACACTCAAGTCTCTAGTCCAGGTTTATCGCCTATTTAGGTTCCATCCGCAGGGAGTCCGGCCGAGGTTTCCACATACGGCCCCGAACGATGTGTGCAGGGTTCCCGAGACACCAAACGGGTGCCCGGTACACCGTGCCATGTGCCTACCGCATCACAGCCCACCCCTCGGTTCAGCGCTGTCCACGGCCTCCAGCATACTACAAACACCAGAAACTACTTGCAACTCCTGGACAGAGGACAAGGATGATTAAGAAGCCGAGAGGGTCCATTGGTTTCGGGCCCAATGCGTGGTAGTAACTGTATCATGGGTCACAAATACAGAACTCAGCTCCTGAGGACGGCTTCAATGAGACAACCCACCACGTACTCCTACATGGCCTCTCACCGCTACCTTTACCAAATCGTGTTCACACACTTAGCTCACACACAGTAGGACATGTTCATCACCATTCCAATTCATCCCCGATGAATCAGACCTGACACAACTCTAAGCATAGCAGGCATGACAAACAATCATGAATGAGTAGGCACATCAGGGCTCAAACAACTCCTACTCATGCTAGTGGGTTTCATCTATTTACTGTGGCAATGACAGGTCATGCAGAGGATAAGGGGTTCAACTACCGCAGCATGAAACAGTTGCATCGTTGTTGTCCTAATACAGTAAAATAGAGCAGAGCGAGAGAGTGGGTTTGTATCGGAATGAACAAGGGGGTTTTGCTTGCCTGGCACTTCTGAAGATATTATAGTTCTTCATCGGTGTCATTGATCACGTCGTCGGAATCACGTCTATCAGGAGGGGACAATTACCGGCAATAGAGGGAAAACACAATCAATGCAATGCAACAATATGATGCATGAATAATACATGGCAAGATGAGTGTGTTGGGATAATGCATCTACAACCAGGGTGGTTTGAGCTCATTTGAATCAAAGATTCAAATACAAACTCAAGTTGAGGGTTTATAAAGTGCATTAACATGTATTGATATAAACAGAAGGTTTAAGTTGCTTTATCATGCATGAAACCAGTGCAGATGGATAGATTGGATTTTTCTGATCATTTTTCATATATAATTTGTTTCATTTGGAGCTACGGTTGAATTTATATGATTTTTAGAAGTTTAAGCCTTTTTCTGGATTTTCTGAATTGTTTTAAATACAGAAACTATTTACTGTGTCAGCATGACATCGGTATGACGTCAGCAGGTCAACTGGGTCAGCCAGGTCAAACCTGACCTGGGGGACCCACTGGTCAGTGACAACGCTAGTTAACCACTCACCGGAGTTGACCCGCGGCTCGTCGCCGGCGAGGCCAGAGACAGTGGAGGGCTTCGGGTTTCTTGCTCCGGCAACCAAATGGCCGGCGGAGACCACCTACGTGACGCTGGCGATCCCGCGCGTCGAGTGGTGCAGTCAGTTACGCCGGGGGCGACCTATATCGACGGCGGCGAGCTCAAAGGCGACGGCCGGAGTTCGGGTCTCAGCGGAAACGGCGTTGCGGGGCACGAGCGAGCAAAGTAAAACGCTGCGCAGCCTCCTGGGGTCACCAGGAGCTCGGTGAGGTGCACGGGCGCGACTCGTTCGAGCTCAGGCCATGACGGCGACAAGGCCGAGCGGCGGTGAGCTTCTGGCACGGCGGGGATCGATGGCTGCGACACGAATTCGTCAAGGGGAGCAGGGGTAAGTGGTCAGGGGCTCACAGCGATGACGAGGGGACGCTCGGCGAGGTCGCGGACGGTCTGGAGCCGACGAATTTGACGGAGATGGCCGACGGTCCCGAGGTTGAAGAAGGCATCGATGGCGGTGTTGCGGTGAGACCCGGCTTGCGTGGCTCGTCGAGGAGATGCTTCGCGTCCTTGCGGAGCTATTGGTCATGGTGGTTGGGCTAGGGGATGGCCGTGGCTGCGGCGGTGCTCGTCGGTGTGCCACGGGGTGTTCGAGCGCGCTGCGGAGAGGGAGCAGAGGCGGGGAAGGGCGAGGGAGTGGGAGAGAGGTACCGGGGTGGCACGTGGCGTCGTCCAGACGCGTCGGGGAAGCGGCAGGCAGGCAGGGAGGAGCTGGCCTCCTCGGCCGCGCGCGTGCGAGCACGCAGCTGCTCCTACTGGCAGGAGGAAGGCGACAGGAGGCGCCAGGTGGGCTGGGCCAGCTGGGCTGCGACAGGTGAGGCCAGGTAGGTTTCCTTTCTCTCTTTTTTTTATTTGTTTCTGTTTTCTAATATTCTGTAGTCTTTAGGGCTTTATTAAAAATACTTAGACACTTCCAAAAATCATGAAACTACTCATGATCACTGTTGGGAATATATCCTACAGTAAACATTTTAGTTTATGATTATTTGAGCATTTAAAATATTTAATAGCATTTAAATGCCCAAATGCAAATAGAGTATGATTTAATCCAGAGCCCAAATATGTCATGAAAAAATGTGCATCACCTCTGGTTACTGTTTCCAGCATTTTCCAAGAATGATGAACATTTTTTAAAGCCATTTGGATTTACTGGAAATATTTTGGTTGAACCTAGTGAATTCCTTTAATGCTAGGGTTTAGGCAATCCCCATTTCAAGTTTCTTTCAAAGTTTAAACATGATGCACACATGAAGTTAGCCTAGTGCAATGTCAGAAGCTAGGGATGTGACACAGTGCGCCACCTTGGTGAGGACCTTGGTCATGGCACCCCGGGAAAGCTTCCGGGCCTCATCGGCCAGAGAGGCCGCCCTGCTGGAGCGAAATTGCTCCAGGGCCCCGAGAACACCCTCAAAGAATAGGGTCAGCTTGGCATTGGGACTCACGTTACGCTCTGGGGTGTACCTCACATTTGGCATCCCCATGGCAGCCAGCTTCATGGTGATCCTGCCGGCGACGTCTTCGAGGCGGCTGATCCAGCGGTTCTCGCCCTCCACAAAATCCTTGTGGTTGGCGGCTTCGTTCTTCCGCAACTGCTTCTCGGCCTCCAGATCCTTGGCCAGGGTCTCCTCCCGGGCCTTGGCCTCCGAGAGCGCCCCCTCGAGACCCTCCGGCTTCTGCTTCAGGTCTTTGATGGAGTCGTTGGCCTTGGAGAGCTGCTCAGCCTTGCCGAGGACTGCGCCCTGCGCCTCCACCAGGGCATCGTTGAGCGTGTCCTTCTCCTTGGCCAGCTTCAGAGCCTGATCCTTCAGCCCATCCCGCTCCACCTCTAGCTCCTTCACATTGCCGGCATGGACCAGGGCTTGGGCATCGAGCGCCTCCCGGTGCCTCTGCTCCAGCTTCTGGGTCTGCTGCACCACAAGCTTCTCGGCCTCCTTGTCCTTGCCGCGGAGTGTCGCAGCGAGCTTCTCCTCACGCGCGGCAAGGTCCTCCTCCTGGGAGTTTAGCACGGCCTACTGCTGGTGCCGAACAGCCTCGGCCTGGGCGGCCTGCTGCTTCGCCAGCTCCTGGGCCTTCTCAGTGTCGACCTACTTCATGACAAGCTCCAGCTTGCGCTCGGCCAGCACGTCCTGGGTGGCCTTCAAGTCCTTGTGGGCCTGGCGGAACCAAGCCTGCGCCTCGGCGACGCGCTCCTCGAGGTCCGCCTCCGCCTTGTCCACCACCGCCATCCTGGACTTGGCCTTGTCCAGGCGAGCGCGGTGAAGCGCCTGGAGCTTCTGGAAGTTGGCGCTCATGGCCTGGAGGAGCCGCTCTTCCTGGGAACCGCTGCCACCGGCGCTCGGCTCGTCAACAACCTCAAGCCCGGCGGCGGCGAGCACTTCGTCATCAAACACCTCCCCCTCGACGGGCGCCCCGGTGCTTGCCGTCCCCGGGAGGTGGACGAACAGATCGTCGCTCACCTTCAGGTACCGGCCCGAGCCAGAGGCAGCGGAGGAGGAAGGTTGGTCGTCAACCACCTCCTCCTCAGCAGCGGCCTTGCCGGCCTCCTCGGCAGCAGCCTTGTCGGGCTCCCCGGCAGACCCCTTGGTGGTGTCCTCAGCAGCGCCCTTGGCGGCCTCCTCGGTGGCGATCTTGTCGGCCTCCGCCGCGGCATCCCTGGTGACATCCTCGATGACGGTGTCTATGTCCTCCCGGTCCGCCGAGGGAGGATCTGGATATCGAGAAAAGGATAAGGCAAAGCCAAGACCAAGATTCAGGAAGAAAAGAAAAAAGGATAGGGACGGAAGGCAAGTGACTTACCCGTGCCAGGCTGGGAAGAAGAGGCCCCCTCCCCGCCAACATCTGGGGGCGAGGCGGAGCCACCAGCACCCAAATTTGCCTCCTCCTCCTCCGTGTGCATGGGCTCGGTGCTTGGCGCCCTTGCCGGGGACGCCCCTCGGGGCGGCGTGGTCGACGGGGGCAGCGTGTTGGGGGTAGCCCTCGGTGGCTCCTCCTGCTACTGTCCTCCTCGTGCAATCACGACAACGGATCGTACCCCCAACACACGTTGACGAGGGGCGAGTGATGAGCTTACGCTGGGGGCTGTGCCGGGGGCTGCTGTCCGAGCTGCTCACCACCACCAGCGGCGTACTCGAAGTTCCCGCTGGGGGCTGGCCGCCCGTCGAAGCCCTGGCCCTCTTCACCCTCTGGGCCAGCGTCTCCGCGTCCCTGCAAAGATGAAAACGAATCAAGATAAGAGGCACAGTTTGAGGAGACGGAGCTGACAAAAAAAGAGCAAGATACTTACTCATCCTCCACCTCCTCCTCTGCTGCTTTCCTCTTCCTCCTTGGGCCGAGGGACCCAAAATCGAAGATGACCTCCGCGTCAACATCTGTCGGAGGAGGGGAAGCAGATGGATTCCAAGGACGCTTGGACGAAGAAGAGACAGTTGCCTTCTTCTTCGTCACCGCAGCCTTCAGCACCTTCTTCGTTGCCGCGGCCCTCGTCTGGCGCACGGACGCCTCCTGGGTTTGCTGCGGCTGCGCAGCCCTGCCGGGCCGGACTAACTCGCCAGAGCTGGCCCGCCGTAGGACTCGCCCCCTCCCCGTGGCCGGAGGGTCGACAGTCTCAACCTCCTCCTCCAACGACTCGTCGACCACATCTTCAATGAGAGGGGCCCCGGTGCCGGTGCTGCTGGCCTCCCCAGCGGACTCCGCCCACTGGGTGAGCTCCCTCTCCTCCGCAGCCGCCGCGGCCTCGTCCTCCACGCCACTGGTGCTGCCGGCCTCCCTGGCGAGCTCCGCCTCCACCACCCTGGCGGCGATGTAGTCTAGCTCCGCTTGGGTGGTGTCCTGAACGAGCAGCAGCTCGTCACGGATGTACTTCTCCGCCAAAGTGTCAAAGAACTCCTGCACCTGATCCGCCGGCGGCTCGGCCCAATTTAGGACGGGACCGTGCGCATTGTAGTCCGACATCATGGCGATGATGTTGGTCTGGCGTGAGTTGTTGCTCAGCGGGACCACCCCCACCGGCAACCCAAACAAGGGCCCCTTGGCGACCTTGCTGGCCTTCGCAGCCTTGCTGGACCTCTCGGCCTTGCCGTCACGGTTCACGTAGAGCTGAAAGAGCCGCTGGCAGAAGTGGGCGTGCCCCATCACCGTGAAGTTGTGATTCATACCGGGGCGGAGCCTCATGATGTCAGCCGCATTCCTGAAGAGCCAGGCCGGCCTCCCCTTGTTATGCAGAGGAGCGATTCGGAGGCGGATGAAGTCCGCCCCAATCATCTCCAGGGTGAGTCCGGCAACGGTGAGGCGGTGAATCCTGATGGTGGCGACCTTGAGCTTGTCATCCTGGGCGTCGACATCGCCCCAGTCATTCCTGCGAACCGGCAGTGCATGGCGGACCCGACAGAATTCCTGTGGGTCCTCCTCCTCAATCCAGCACCACCGGCCCCGCCACTCTTCCCACCTCTCCTTCTGAGCTCCCTCCAGGTATGTCCCTTTGGACCTTGGGATCCAGGCGACACAATCGGAGATGGCGCCTCCCTTTTGGATTCGAGGATAGAAATAGTGGCGGAAAAGCGCCGTGTTGGGGAGCACTCCGGCGAAGCCCTCACAGAGGTGGGCGAAAAGAGCCATGCACGCCACGGCATTTGGAGTGAAATCCAGAAGGTGGAAGCCAAAAGTGTGCATGACATCATTGAAAAATCGGACAAGGGGGGCAGAGGCCGCAAGAAAAGTAGTCGACGAAGAATGCGTACCGGTTCGGGCCAGCATCGGCGAAAGCAGCAGGGATGACGTGCGTGGCTGGATGCCCCATCGTCCCCCCCCCCCCGTCTTGCACCCCCATAGGGGCTTGAAGTAGTCCCGGAGGTGGACCGCGTCGACCGTCGATGGGAAGTAGGCGAGCTGCGTCCGCCGCGCCGCCAACTCGCTCTCCGGCGGCTCCTTCGTCCCGGCGTCCTTGGCCACCCCCTTGCCTTTGTTGGTTTTGGGGGCCATGGCGGCTGCGAGAGGCAAAGGATGGAGGACAGCGAAGGTGCGGCGGCAGCGAGCAAGGGCAAGATCTTGAGAGGGAGGAAGAAGGGGACGGTGGTTCCGAGATGGGAGAAAGCGCAGAGGGTAAATGAGCGGCGCGCCTCCGGTTATTCCTTTTTATGGGGAAGGCGCGGGCCGCCTCTTTACCATTTACTGTGATGTGACGCATGCGTGCAGGAACCACCCCACGCATGACCCCCACGTCACGCACGACCCTCCATGTCGCGCGTCCAACGCGGGTCGTGGAGAAGCGCAGCGGATGAAAAAGTTACTATGGTAAAAATCCGCCCACCTGCCCGCGCACCGTTTTGGCCTAGCCCAGCAACGCGTCGCGCTTATGTGTGGCCCAGGCCCAGGGGGCTCCTGTTGATGTACAAAAGTAGGGGCTCTCCTTTTGACCCCTTTACTTGTGCACGGGCAGTCAGAGCCGCGCCCGCGGCCACACTTAGCAGGGCAGAGGAGGGAAGCCAAAGCACAAGACAACCAAGGCAACGCCAAGACCAGAGACAGAAAAGAGCAAAGGGGCGAGGTGGACTCCCCCGGCAAGACCCTTGCCGGGGCGGCCTCCGCAGCCCCGGCAAGAGCCTTGCCGGGGCAGCTTGCCCAACACCAGCAGAGTGAGCCACCCTTGAGCCCAAGGGTTCCAAACGCCGCCAACAACTACATTGGAACCAAGGCTCGGGAGGCACCTCTGTGGTGGCATGCAGATCTTTGTCAAGATCATAAATACACGAGATCAGATGAGGACCAGAAGACGACGACCCTCGGCGGGATCCTAGCCGAGGAAATCCATGAGATTGTCGGGGACGACCGCGGCGCCACGACAAGACCCTTGCTGGGCCCCCGGCAAGACCCTTGCTGTCGTTGAATTGTCACGGCAGATGTCCTTGGGCTAGGACTTAGTCGTGGAGCCATCGCAACTAGGAAGCTTGAAGGGGTTATGCGGGACAAGGAACACGAGGGTTTATACTGGTTCGGCCCCTTACGGTGAAGGTAAAAGCCTACGTCCAGTTCGGGGTGTTATTGATTAGGGTTACGATCGCCAGGGAGCTAAACAGCTATGCCCGGCTCTCGGAGAGATCGTTGTCGCCCTTAAACCGCTGCCGGGTCGTCCCTTTATATAGGAAGGCTGACGCCCAGCAGCCCTTAGAGTCCCGGCCGGCTCATAAGAGTGTCCGTCTCGGACTCTAAACAATACCTGCCTTACACTACAAGTTCTATTATAACAATAAAGATTGTACTACGAGCTTTAAGCCATCGCCGGGTCTCAGCCCATCTCTGGCCCATTATCTGAATTTTAGCTCCGGGCTTCTGGCAATGACCCTTAGTGTAACCCGGCCCTCCTGGCGGGTGACTCCCAGGTCTATATCCTCAACATTAGGCCCCAGATTGACTTGAGCCGGCTCGTGTCAATCTTCAGCTCTGCAGACAGAAAAAATCTCCGGCTTACCATTCATGTGAAGGTCATAACCCGGAGTGACGTCATCCTCTGGACTCCGGATAATCCTCCGTGACGTCATCCTCCATTAAGTCCGTTTTTTACTCCGCCAGATCCGCAACGGATCTTTGCTTTTACTGTCCTTCCGAGAATCGAGGCGCCGTGAGGGGGAGATAACCACGCCGTGGCCTCCTTGAATCCCGCGCCCACTTATGACTCGGCCTTATAAATAGGCCGGCCCAGCACTTTCTTCTCACACTCTCCCTCTTCCTCCTCGTGCCATCGCTCCTCTGCTCGAGCTCCGTCACTGCCGCCGCCGTCGCGCCCCTGGTCTTCATCAACCCGGCCGCTGCATCACCCTGATTCAGACCAGACTCACGGCGGCGACCTCCGCTCCTTCCAACTCCGGTAAGTCTTCTTCGCTCTGCCAGATAGATCTACTTGTAGGGTTCATCTTGTGTTCTTCGCGTTCTTCCCCATTGCCGCAAACCTCCGTACTTCTTATAGTCACCACACTTAGTTGATTTGTAACCTCATCTAGAGTCAGTGCGGTAGATGTTTGAAATCCGTTTCTTCTGCAAAGAACCTTCTTTTTACTGCATAAGAACTATGCTCCACCTCAAGAACTTCTCCTGCCTCTGTTTTTAGGTCTAGAAAATTTTCATTTCACCCGACCATTTTGATCCAAAAAATTTACTGCAATATGTGAAATCTGTTTTACCACACTTAGTAAAAACTGCAGCCCTTGAACCTTGGCGGCTTACACTTCCGACTTAAAGAATACACGCGCCGAAAAACTTCCCGGTTTAAAGAGAAACATGCTCTGTCAACTCTTCCGGCTTAACTGTAGTAAACCGTAGATGATCAACTTATCCTGAAAGCCCCGACGGCTTAGATAACCCATCGTATCAATATATATCATTAGTCCCCTTCATAAGCCGTCATTGTAGCTTGAATGATAAACTCCGGCTTATAATTAACCCGGACACCTTTCTCTTTATCATAGAACCACCAACCGTCACCATGCCTCCCAAGGCTCCCATCACTTGCAACTGGATGAGATCCAACGTCACTGATGAAACCCTGGCCAACTTTGTTAAGTCCGGATATCTACCCAGGAAGGAAGTGATGTCCTACCGTGCCCCTGATCCGTCAGAAGAAAGACCACAGCCGAGGGACGGGGAAGTAGTGATCTTTGCGGACCATATGAGCCGGGGCTTCGCACCGCCCGGCTCAAAATTCTTCCGGGATGTGCTCAACTTCTTTGACCTTCGACCTCAGGATATAGGACCCAATTCCATATCCAACATCTGCAACTTCCAAGTCTTTTGTGAAGTATATCTTGTAGAAGAGCCGAGTCTGCTGCTCTTCAGAGAGCTGTTTTATTTAAACCGCCAGAATGAGTGTGCCAATGGGCCAAGTCTAGAGTTAGGCGGCATCTCCATCCAGCGACGTAGGGACTGTCTGTTCCCTTACGCAGAACCGCCGAGCCACCCTAAGGACTGGAACCTGACTTGGTTCTACTGTCAAGATACATCCCCGGCTGACGAGAATCCGCTGCCCGGTTTTCGCCCAACACGCCTGGAGCCGACTCATCCTCTCTCCGACAAACTGACTGCCGCGAAATGCCAGCCCCTGCTTCCAACGATCAACAAGATCAAGGCCCTGCTAGGCAACGGTCTGAACGGAATTGATCTAGTCCGGGTCTGGATCTCATGGCGGGTGATCCCGTTGAGCCGCCGCCCCGGCTTAATGTGTGAGTACACCGGGCGAAAGGATGACCCACAGAGGCACAGTCGCAATGATCTTCCAGAAGACGTTGCTGAAGAAGAGACCAAGGCTCTGTTAAACGAGAGCCTGGCAGACTGTGGAAGAACCGGGCTAGCCCCGTTCTGCAAGACCAATCCAGCCCCAGCGGTAAGCCGCTGACTTTAACCTTTCAACTTCTTTGGTATGTCACCTTGCTTTGAACCATTTTAGGAATCCATTACTGTATTTCTCAGGCTGATGATAAATTCTGGCGGGTCAAGTATGACCATGAGGCGGCCAAGAAGGCCAGGAAGGCGAAAAAGGCCGCCAAGAAAGCCACCCCTCGCAAGAAGGGCAGCAGACCCACTGCTTCAGAACTAATGCAGTTAAGCGATAGCTCCGAGTCAGAGGTAACCCTTAAACCTTTTAAATTCTTGCTATAAATGTTGTCTGATGCTGTCCGCCTTATCAACACTTGCTTATTGACAGGATGACACCGGCGCCAGTAACCCGGTGGTCAAAGAGGTAACATCACTTTCCTCCGGCTCGGAGCCTTTACCACAGCTGAAAGTCCGAAGGGTAACCCGGAAAGTAAGCTTTTCCCATCCATTAGCTCACCGAGACCCTCAATTTCTTTTGAAGCAGCAGGTTCACGAGAGCCGGCGCCATACCCGGGCCCGCAAGGACACCGACCTCTCCACCGGGTTACCCGACGCAACGAGGAAACGCCGCACAGAGGTTTTTTCTCACCTGTACCCTTTTCATCCGTTGGCGGGTGTCATCCGTCAGCCACTCAACTCTTCTGACTCCAATTACCAGGAGACCTCCCCCTCTTCGGGTGACTCCATGCAGTCAAGTCTGCCGGCCTTCAAGACTGCCCCCGGGTAATAACAATCTTCTTACATTATCTGTCTGTACTTACCCTTTGTATGCCTAACACTTCTGCCTTTTCAGTGCCCAGGCAAAGCTCACCAAAAGAGCAAAGAAGACAAGGTCAGCCGGAGTGCCAGACTTGCCTGAGCCGGAGACGACGGCTCAAGAGCCGCCAGCCGCCTCCGCCCCTGAAGCCACCATTCCCATGGACACGGCGCCTGAAGCCCCTGCCCCGAGCACCAAGAGAACAACCGAAGCTTCAGCTAACCTGGAGGCGTCCGGCTCAGCCCCACCAGCTAACGACCCGGACGTGGTAATTACCCGGACGGAGTATGTTGAGCCGGGGAGGCCGACCGCACTGGCCAAATGCTCTGCGAAGGGGGAGTTGCTGCAACCCCATCGGGTGAATCTGGATCTCTCCAGCTACACCGATTTAAGCATTGGAGAGCTTGTCTCAGGCTATATCAGCCAGGTTCACAAGAGCCGAGACGCCGAGATCGCCATGGTCAGCCAGATCCAACAGAAATCTGAGGTAACCTTCTGCTGTTTTCTTATTTCTGCATAGTGATCCTTGTCATTCTAGCCCCCAAGTCTAGGACTTATACTTGAACATGTCGTAGACTTTAAATTCCGGCTTACTGAACTGAGCCGGCCGTACATAAATAGATACGTTCAATATGCATTAGCCCCCAAGTGCCAAGTGTCTTTGCTTGGAAAGCGCTTGGGACTTTATAGAATGACTGTTAATAACCCGGAAATATATGCAGGCTGTTGGCAAGAAATTAGAGTCGGACCTGGCGGATCTCAAGAGCCGGCTGAAGGCACAAGAGATGGAGACCCGGAAGGCAAATGCCAAGTTTGTCTCCAGCATCGCCGCTCAGGAGAAGTTGAAGACTGAATTCGACGCTGAGCGGAAGGCCTGGGCTAAGGAGAAAGCTGCACTGGTGACCCGGGCAGAACAGGCGGAGAAGGCCCTTACTGAGAAGACCGCTGAGCTCTCCGGTCTAAAGCGCCAAGTGTCCCAAATGGTAGCTGCCATCTTCGGTAAGTCGCCTCACCGGCTTTCATTCACGTTGGAATGTTTACATCTCTTAACTCATCCTTATCACCGGGTCATCTGATGTTGTTAAACAGGTTCCAGAAGCGCCAACTTGAACCAGAGCGTGGTCACCAAGTTAAAGGCCGTGTACACCCTGGTGGAATAGCTCTACACTGGGTCACAGCGGGCGTTAGCTGTGGTGGCCCTGTCGAATGAAGTGCCGACTCATCTGGCTGAAGTCCTGCGCCGGCTCACAGCTCTGCCGCAGCGGATCCAGGAGCTACGACGAGCATCCGCGAGATCCGGAGCAATCGCCGCACTGAGCCGGGCCAAAGCCTTCTTGCCGGAGCTAGACCCGGCAGACATCGCCCTGGGTTACCCCAGCCTGAAAGAAGACGGCTCAGCGTTCGACCAAAAGTACTTCGCGGCTTGTGTGAAGGCTGTGCGCCCGGTGGCCACCATCATCGGGAACGACACCGATTTAACCAAGTATCAGCCAGGATACAACGCGGAGAATCAGAGGATTCCAACCCCTCGCTATGAAGCTATCAATCTGATTCCTCCGGCTCGCCAGCACACCTTCGCCCCGGAGATTAACCCGGCCGGGTTAATTGACGAAGAAGCTCAGTTCGAAGCTCTCAGTGGCATCAACTGGAAGTCGTCGACCTTCGAAGCCTTGGGATCAGCCGGAGCAGAAGATGAGCCGGGGACTTCGACTCAGCAGGCGTCATAAACCGGCTAGCGGCTCACCAAACAACGCTCCACCCTTGGAACTTTGAAAGATTTTTGTAATAGAATAGGTGCAACAATTTATCTCTGCCGTGCCATCGTGCACGCAATGAATGCTGAAATCCTTTGAAGTCATTCTTTTTTTGATGCTCCTCCGGGTTATAATTATCCTTCGTGCTTCTCAACCTTTTTAAAAAAGTACCTTTAATTATCTGCATAAGAAGGCAAACCGCAAGTCACAAGGCGGCTTACCGCCCTGAGAATCAGGTGTCTGAGATGGATAACCCGGAAATTCAAACCAAAAAGACTGGTCCTTCACTATATTCTGAACATAGTCGTGATAACACACTCAACAGCTTGTAAGCATACTTCCGGGTTAAATAACCCGGGTAGCACGGTTATTATCTGAACTCGAATTTACTTGTCTTGATGACATCCATGATGCTCAACTAACAAGATAAACCAAAATTAAGCCGGCAAGTGAAACCCGGCAGCACATACTTTGACATGATCAGAGTAAACTTGTGGTAAAATGTAAAAATTTAAGGGCTTCCGGTTCAAATACGACTAGAACCTCGGTCCAAAGGGGTTAAGCTAAGATTCGGATACGATCATATAGCCCCCAGTGGGTTCGGCGATGCCAATCAAGAGGGTATCGACAGCTATGTTCTCTTGGGTTCGAATACGACCCATGTTTGAACAGGAAGCCCCCAAGTGATTCTGAAAATTGTTTAACGACGCTGATTCGAATACGATCCACGTCGGTTCTCAGAGGGGTTACACTATGATTCAAATATGACCAAAGGCCACCTCCCAATGAGCTCGGCACTTTGCCAATCAAATGGGTATCGACAGCTATGTTCTATTTGGTTCGAATACGACCCATGTGTGAACAGGAAGCCCCCAAGTGACTTTATTGCTTACAGCTAGATTTGAAGATGATCATAAGCCGGATCTTCTGTAAGTCAGCATGTAAAAAACAACACACATACTTGGAAGAGAGCAAAGGATAGAGGTCCTGCTTTATTGCTTTATCATAATATATACATGGCTGAGATAAATATGTACGTCACAAGAGCCGGTAGCTCAAGTGTAGTAAGGCCGAAGCTGAGCTATGTTCCATGGCCGACGGGTCTCCTCCTCAGATTTACGCGAGTCCTTATGCTCCCGGATATCAATGAGGTAATATGACCCGTTGTGCAAGTTCTTACTGACCACAAAAGGCCCTTCCCAAGGTGGGGATAACTTGTGCGCATCCGTTTGATCCTGGATGAGCCGGAGCACCAGGTCGCCTTCCTGAAAGACCCGTGACTTGACCCGGCGGCTATGATAACGGCGCAGGTCTTGTTGGTAAATCGCTGAACGGGCGGCTGCCACATCACGCTGTTCGTCCAACAAGTCCAGAGCATCTTGGCGCGCCTGTTCATTATCCGTCTCAACATAAGCCGCCACACGAGGTGAATCATGACGGATGTCGCTGGGGAGAACTGCTTCTGCTCCATAAACCATGAAGAAAGGCGTGAAGCCTGTAGACCTGTTAGGAGTAGTGTTGATGCTCCATAAAACGGAGGGCAATTCCTCCACCCAACAACCCGGCGTCCGTTGCAAAGGGACCAAGAGCCGGGGTTTAATGCCCTTCAGAATCTCCTGGTTAGCTCTCTCAGCTTGACCATTGGATTGGGGGTGTGCCACTGAAGAGACATCAAGCCGGATATGCTCTCTTTGACAAAACTCCTCCATAGCGCCTTTGGACAGATTAGTGCCATTGTCTGTTATGATGCTGTGTGGAAAGCCGAAGCGGAAGATCACCTTTTTCATAAATTGAACCGCCGTGGCTGCATCACACTTGCTAACTGGCTCAGCTTCCACCCACTTCGTGAATTTGTCCACTGCCACCAAGAGGTGGGTCTTCTTATCCTTGGACCGTTTAAAAGGCCCGACCATATCAAGCCCCCAGACCGCAAAGGGCCAAGTGATCGGGATCATCCTCAATTCCTGAGCTGGCACATGAGCCCGTCGGGAGAACCTTTGGCAGCCATCACATTTACTGACCAAGTCCTCTGCATCAGCGTGAGCCGTCAGCCAATAAAAACCATGACGAAAAGCCTTGGCCACAAGAGATTTTGAACCGGCATGATGGCCACAATCCCCTTCATGGATCTCGCGCAAGATCTCTTGACCTTCCTCAGGGGAGATACAATGCTGGAATGCCCCTGAAATACTGCGATGATGCAACTCGCCATCGATAACAATCATTGACTTAGCCCGCCGGGTTATTTGCCTGGCCAGAATTTCATCCTCAGGCAACTCTCCCCGGGTTATATAAGCCAGATATGGCATTGTCCAGTCTGGTATGATATGCAGAGCCGCCACCAGTCGGGCCTCCGGGTCAGGGATAGCCAAGTCCTCCTCTGTAGGCAACTTAACCGAAGGGTTATATAGGACATCCAGGAAAGTGTTAGGCGGCACCGGCTTTCGCTGAGAGCCGAGCCGGCTTAAAGCATCAGCCGCCTCATTCTTCCTGCGGTCAATGTGCTCCACTTGATATCCCTGAAAGTGCCCGGCAATGGCATCAACCTCACGGCGATAAGCCGCCATTAGAGGATCCTTAGAATCCCAGGTGCCTGATACTTGTTGAGCCACCAAGTCTGAGTCACCAAAACACCTCACCCGGCTTAAGCTCATCTCCTTAGCCACCCGAAGACCGTGGAGCAAAGCCTCGTATTCAGCCACATTGTTAGTGCAAGGAAACATCAACCGTAGCACATAATGGAACTTGTCACCTTTAGGGGAAGCCAAGACAACACCAGCCCCCGAGCCCTCCAGCTGCCTGGACCCATCAAAGTGAATAGTCCAATAAGTGTTATCCGGCTTTTGCTCGGGTACTTGTGACTCTGTCCAATCATTGATGAAATCCACCAAGGCCTGAGACTTGACAGCAGTGCGTGGCACATATTTAAGATCATGAGGTCCAAGTTCTATAGCCCACTTAGCAATTCTCCCTGTAGCCTCTCTGTTTTGGATAATATCACCAAGAGGGGCGGAACTGACCACAGTGATGGGATGACCCTGAAAATAATGCTTAAGCTTCCGGCTCGCCATAAACACCCCATACACAAGCTTCTGCCAATGTGGATACCTCTGCTTGGACTCAATGAGCACCTCACTGATATAATAAACCGGCCGCTGAACCGGATGCTCCTTACCCGCCTCCTTGCGCTCCACCACAATGGCCACGCTGACGGCTCGTGCGTTTGCTGCCACATACAGTAGCAAGGGCTCCTTATCAACCGGAGCAGCAAGGACAGGGGGCTCTGCCAGTTGCTTTTTCAAATCCTCAAAAGCGGTATTAGCTGCATCATTCCAGATGAAGTTGTCAGTTTTCTTCATCAACTGATATAAGGGCATAGCCTTCTCACCCAAACGACTTATAAACCGGCTTAAAGCAGCGATGCGACCCGCCAAACGTTGAACGTCATTTACGCACGCCGGCCTAGCCAAGGAAGTGATGGCCTTGATCTTCTCCGGGTTAGCCTCAATGCCTCTGTCAGAAACCAAGAAACCCAATAGTTTGCCTGCAGGAACACCAAAAACACATTTGGCCGGGTTAAGCATCATCTTATAGACCCGGAGATTGTCGAAGGTTTCCCTTAAGTCATCTATCAGGGTTTCCTCCTTGATGGATTTAACCACAATGTCGTCCATAAGCGTGAACATTGCGCCCGATCTGTTTATGAAGACAATTCTGCACACAACGCTGGTAAGTCGCCTGTGCACACTTGAGTCCAAAGGGCATAGATACATAGCAGAAGGCTCCAAAGGGAGTGATGAACGCCGTCTTCTCCTGGTCCTTAACTGCCATCTTAATCTGATGATACCCGGAATAAGCATCCAAGAAACTTAAGCGTGCACAATCTGCCGTAGCATCAATGATCTGATCGATACGGGGGAGAGCAAAAGGATCAGCCGGACACGCCTTGTTCAAATCCGTGTAATCCACACACATCCGCCAGGTGCCGTTCTTTTTAAGTACAAGCACCGGGTTAGCCAACCACTCTGGGTGAAGAACCTCAACAATGAACCCGGCCGCCAAAAGCCGGGCCACTTCTTCACCAATAGCCTTCCGCCTCTCTTCATTAAACCGTCGAAGGAACTGTCTGACCGGCTTAAATTTTGGATCAACATTGAGAGTGTGCTCAGCGAGTTCTCTAGGTACACCTGGCATGTCAGAAGGTTTCCATGCAAAGATGTCCCTATTCTCACGGATGAACTCGATGAGCGCGCCTTCCTATTTCGGGTCCAGATTTGCACTGATGCTGAACTGCTGAGACGAGTCACCTGGAACAAAATCAACAAGTTTAGTCTCATCAGCTGATTTAAACTTCATTGCTGGTTCATTCTCCGTGGCTGGCTTTTTCAGAGAGGTCATATCAGTTGGGTCAACATTGTCTTTATAAAATTTCAACTCTTCTGTGGCACAAACAGACTCTGCATAAGCCGCGTCACCTTCCTCACACTCCAGAGCCACTTTCCGGCTGCCGTGAACCGTAATGGTCCCGTTGTGACCCGGCATCTTGAGTTGTAAGTACACATAACACGGCCGTGCCATGAACTTGGCGTAAGCCGGCCGTCCGAATATAGCATGGTATGGACTTCTTATTTTGACCACCTCAAAGGTCAACTTTTCCACCCTGTAGTTGTTCTCATCACCGAAGGCCACTTCCAGTTTGATCTTGCCGACTGGATAAGCCGATTTACCGGGTACCACACCATGGAAGATAGTATTTGACTGGCTGAGGTTCTTATCAACTAGCCCCATACGACGGAAAGTCTCATAATAGAGGATGTTGATGATGTTGCCTCCATCCATGAGTACCTTTGTGAACTTATAGCCTCCCACTTGAGGAGCCACCACTAAGGCCAGGTGGCCCGGGTTATCCACCCGGGGAGGGTGATCCTCCCTACTCCACACTATGGGCTGCTCCGACCACCGTAAGTAGCGTGGAACTGCGGGCGCGACAGCATTAACAGCCCTCTTGTGAAGCTTTTCGTCTCATTTGCACAAACTAGTGGTGAACACGTGATATTGTCCACCGCTAAGCTGCTTTGGGTTGGTCTGATAGCCCCCCTGTTGCTGTTGATGACCCTGACCAGACTGTTGATTAAAGCCCCCTTGACCGTTCTGAGGACCGGAATTTGATCCGCCGCCCGGGCCATGAAAGCCGCCAGCGCCTGAGCCGCCGCCCGGGCCATTGTAGTTTTTAAATGCCTTCATGATAGCACAATCCTTCCACAGGTGAGTCGCTGGCTTCTCTCTAGAGCCGTGTCTCGGACAAGGTTCATTCAACAGCTGCTCCAGAGAAGGTCCTGACCCGCCGCCTCGGGGAGGGGGCCTCCCCTTGCGTCGCTGGTTGTTGCCTTGGGCGTTGGCTACGAACTCCAGGCTGCCATCGGCCTTGCGCTTGCCTCCTCCCTGATTCCCCGGGTTAAACTGAGGACCCTTGCCATTGCCGTTCTTCTTTCCCTTCCCTGTCCTTTCATCGTCTGAAGGGGGATCCTTGGTACCATCAGAATCAGCGTGCTTGACAAGAGCCGCCATTAGTGTACCCATATCCGTGCAGTCGCGTTTAAGCCGCCCAAGTTTCATCTTTAGGGGCACAAAACGACAGTTCTGTTCTAACATCAAGACTGCAGAGCCGGCGTCCATCTTATCTGATGAATGTATGATCTCCTTGACCCGGCAAACCCAATGGGTCGTGGATTCACCCTCCTGCTGCTTACAGTTAGTCAAATCCACAATTGACATAGACTGCCTACAGGTATCCTTGAAGTTTTGAATGAACCGGGCCTTCAGCTCAGCCCAAGACCCGATGGAGTTCGATGGCAGCCCTTTTAACCACGTGCGGGCAGTTCCATCTAACATCATGGTGAAATATTTGGCCATGGCCGCCTCGCTGACCTCTAGCAGTTCCATAGCCATCTCATAACTCTCAATCCAGGCCGCAGGCTGTAAGTCAGCTGTATAGTTAGGCACCTTCCTAGGGCCCTTGAAATCCTTAGGTAGACGTTCATTACGGATGGCCGGCACCAAACAAGGGACACCCCGGGTCCTGGTAGAAATACCCACATCAACGGACGCCGTCGGATAAGCCGGGGGGTCTGATAAGCCGTCAATTGCGGCACCTGCTCCGCCTCTTGCCGTGCTTGGTCTGCTGCGTAGAAGGCTCCAACATGAGCCGGGCCATGGCCAGGCGGTGGGTCATGGCGTCGGACATTACTTGAGCCGGTTGCTGAGACCATGTGCCGGCTGTAACTCGGGCTCTGGCCTGGGCGAGGAGTTGAGTGGATCCTGTCCCGGCTGTAGGAGTACGCCTCTTGCTGTGCTAGAGCCATCTGCAGGAGTTCCCTGACCCGGCGGGTTTCGACGGCTGCCGAGAATTGCCGTCAACGGGAAGAGCCGCCAGTCGTGCTGCCGCAGCTACCATGTTCTCCAGCGGGTTATCGTAATGACCCGGGGGTATTGGCACATACTGAGGCGGGGCAGGGGGCACCTGGGGAGGCCCCATTACTAGTGGCTGAATGAGGGGTCCCGACCCGGGCGCAATGACCCCTGGTGGGTTACTGGATCCCGCACCCGGCGTGTTGAAGAGATTGCGCGGATCGTAAACCGGCGGGAGTCGAGACTGGGCCTTCTGATGCCTCCTTCTCATGACCTCGTTGGCCGCGTTCTGATCCATCGTGAGTTGGAAGGACTGCGCCTGAATCAAATAAGTCCGGGCGTCGAGAGCCGCCCGCTCCGCCGCCAGCCTGATCCCTTCTGCTGCAAGATCCTCCTTAGCTTTCATCAGATCCAATTTTAACTGCGCCACCTCCGCGTCATGCTGGGCTTGATCTGCCGGGTCAACCGTGGCAGTTAATAGGGCCGTCATCTTATCTGTGAGATCCATCAGCACCTGAGCCGGGGAAGGCTCCGGGTTTTCTGATCCGGTAGCGGGGTTCTGAACAGGCTGCGCACCAGCCATAAAAACTCCGACCTGACTTGGCGGCTCAAAAAGGTCCGGAATACTGTTGCCATCGGAATAACTCATGAGCCTGCCATCCTGAAGTTGGTACAACGAGTTTGACTCATCAGCGGCCGACTCGCCGTCAGAGCCGGCGGCCGCCTCATCCCCAGACCCAGATGGATCGGAGGGCCTTCCATGGATGCATCCCACAAAAGCGCGCTTTAAGGCAGGCCGGGCCCGGGCGGGTCGTGCGCGCTGAGCCGTTTTGACGAGATCGGCGCAGAGATCCGGCTCGGGGCCCGACTCACCAACCTTGCCAATGAAGACATGAATTCCGCCAAAGGGGACCCGGTACCCGTACTCTACTGAGCCGGCGTCGGGGCCCCAGTCCGCATCGTCGATGTAGAGCTTGCCGCGACGACTCTTGGTCATCCGGCCCACAGCCCTTGAGCCCTTCGAAGTTGCCCTTCAAGAACTCAAATCCACCGTGCGCCAGCCCCACGGTGGGCGCCAACTGTCGTTGAATTGTCACGGCAGATGTCCTTGGGCTAGGACTTAGTCGTGGAGCCATCGCAACTAGGAAGCTTGAAGGGGTTATGCGGGACAAGGAACACGAGGGTTTATACTGGTTCGGCCCCTTACGGTGAAGGTAAAAGCCTACGTCCAGTTCGGGGTGTTATTGATTAGGGTTACGATCGCCAGGGAGCTAAACAGCTATGCCCGGCTCTCGGAGAGATCGTTGTCGCCCTTAAACCGCTGCCGGGTCGTCCCTTTATATAGGAAGGCTGACGCCCAGCAGCCCTTAGAGTCCCGGCCGGCTCATAAGAGTGTCCGGCTCGGACTCTAAACAATACCTGCCTTACACTACAAGTTCTATTATAACAATAAAGATTGTACTACGAGCTTTAAGCCATCGCCGGGTCTCAGCCCATCTCTGGCCCATTATCTGAATTTTAGCTCCGGGCTTCTGGCAATGACCCTTAGTTTAACCCGGCCCTCCTGGCGGGTGACTCCCAGGTCTATATCCTCAACACTTGCCGAGGGCATCAGCGGGGCCACAGCCAGGGCCGCACCTGCCAAGACTCCACCGCCGCCCCCGTGCAGCTGCTAGCTCAACCAGCTGGGCAGGCACCTGCATGGCGACGAGCGGCCTCTACGCCGACCCAGCAAGCACCTGCGTGGTGGCATGTAGATCTTCCTGAAGGGTCCACCACCGCGCCAGCCCAGCAGCCAGCCAACGTGGCACCACGACGCCTCGTCAGCTCGGACGCGTGTCGAAGCCAGGCGAGGCGGCGATAGCTGGGACGTGCTTCCTTGCCGTCCCCGATAAAGCAAGAGGGGCACGTCGGCAGCGCATTAAATGCGTTTGTCCGACGGTGCCAGAGGATAGACTCATCCACTGTACACCTTTCCACCTCCTGTGTGCCACTGTGGCAACCCCTTTTGTCTATAAAAGGAGGCCTGAGGCGTCCAGGAGAAGGATTCAGATCTATTGGGCAAGTTACACCCCATAGCTAGCTTAAGAACACACGAACACTCAAATACATCCACCAAAGCAGGACTAGGGTATTATGCATCTCCGAGGTCCGAACCTGGGTAAACGATCCATGTGCTTCCTGTCAGACCCGCTCTTTGCACAACTCCGCTCCCGACAACCGTAGAAGGGATCCCAGTGATTCCATAGGTGTCGATTTCCCCCGACACCTTCGCTGACTTTGGAGAGCCAGTCCGAGACTAGCTTCGAAGTTTCCAGAGCACTCACACGGCCATACTGTCCTTTGGTTAGATGACCACAGATGATGTTCTTGGTAGTAGAATCCAGTTGAATGAACTTCTTGACATCAGCAGGGGTGACACCTTCACCGGCCTTAGGAACGCCGTTCTTGATGACATACCAGAGGTCGACATCAATGGCTTCAAGATGCATGCGCATCTTATTCTTCCAGTAGGGGTAATCAATGCCATCGAAGACAGGGCACGTAGTGGAGACTTTGATTATCCCTGCAGTCGACATAGCTAAAACTCCAGGTGGTTAAACCGAATCACACAGAACAAGGGAGCACCTTGCTCTGATACCAATTGAAAGTGCTAGTTATCGACTAGAGGGGGGTGAATAGGCGATTTTTATGAAAGTCTTCAAAACATGGGAGTTTTGAAGATAGACGATAGAAATGAACCTATTGATATGCAGCGAAGGTAGACTACACTAGACAAGCCATAGTCAAGTAAGTAATGAAGTGAAAGCACGAAGACTATTAGCAGCTAGGTAGTATAGATCGGGATGGAAGATAGTATGAAGCCAAACAACAACAATCTTCACACAGTGAAGTCAAACAGATAATGCAGGCAGGCAATGACTTCACGAAGACAAACTGTAAGTAAAGAGAGATAGGAGATAGAACCAGTTGCTTGGGGAGGACAGGGATTTGTTGGACCAGTTCCAGTTGCTGTGACAACTGTACGTCTGGTTAGGGAGGCTGAGATTCAACTCAGAAGACCGTGTCTTCACCTTATTCCCCTTGAGCTAAGGACACTTAGTCCTCGCCCAATCACTCTGGTAAGTCTTCAAGGTAGACTTCCAAACCTTCACACACTTCGTTCACCGGCAATCCACAATGACTCTTGGATGCTCAGAACGCGACGCCTAACCGGCTGGAGGATTCACAGTCCTCAAGTGTAGTAAGTCTTTAGATCACGCGAGCAGAAAGACTTCAGTGATGTGTAACACTCTTTGGCTCTGGGTGTTTTGGGTTTTTTCCTCGCAAGGATCTCTCTCTCAAATGCTTCGGAGGTGGGTTCCTCTCAAACGACAAAAGCCGTGCACTAACTCTGAGCAGCCACCAATTTATGGTGCAGGGGGTGGGCTATTTATAGCCAGGAGGCAACCCGACCTGATTTGTCCGAAATGACCCTGGGTCACTAAGGAACTGACACGTGTCCAATGGTTAGATTTCAAACACACACGACAGCTTGACTTGGGCTACAAGTAAAGCTGACTCATCCAGCTCTGGATAAGATTTGTTCTCATTGTCTTCGCTCGAAGACATAGGATTTGGTTGAGCATCACTTCAGTCACTCTGACTTTGTTTACTTGGACCCCACTTAACAGTGCGGTGGTTCCTATGACTCAACAAAGAAGAAAAGGAAACTACGAAACAACTATGTCTTTGCACTCCATAGTCTTCACGTGAATGTCTTCTCGAGTCATAATCTTTGTTGTGAATGTCTTCACATACCACCATTGTCTTCAATGTCTTCACACATTTTTAGGGGTCATCTCCGGTAGGTAAACCGGATAAATGAGGGACTACTACCTATGTTATCCTGCAATTCTCACAAACACATTAGTCCCTCAACCAAGTTTGTCGTCAATACTCCAAAACCAACTAGGGGTGGCACTAGATGCACTTACAATTATCATACATCAGCCCCTACCTGGAGTGCCAACTAACGGAGCGAAAATCCGTCAGATCCCTGCATAGGGTTCCTCATGGGGTGGAGTGCGCATAGAGGACCAGATTGTGTGCACATGGGACAAGGATTTACCCAGGTTCAGGCCCTCATGGTGAGGTAATACCCTATGTCCTGCATGTCTTATTGTATTGGTTGTGCTTCTCTCGTGGAGAGATTGGATCTGATGGAGATTTCTTGGATGCCGGCTTGGAAGGCCCTGACCCCCCCTTATACAAATGGATGAGGGGTAGGGTTACATGTGCCCAAGTCGGTATACATGGCTTGACGCCCAAGTATCCCACTAGAGTACATGTCTTGTAGTACAAGTAATAGGTATACTTCTAGAGGAGGCCCACTAGCGAAGCGAGGGGCCTAGGTTATGGCCGGGCTTTGAGGTCGGCCTGGCGACCTTGTACCCCGGAGGTCGGGTACCCCCGGTGTATTGCACCATCAAACATGTCACTAATTTTCTCCTCAAACTAGATTCCTCAGTCGACCTCTCCACCCTCTCCTTGTACTTTTTAGTTGCTTTGGGCTTGCCCTTCTTATTACTTCTCCCCTTTGGTGCATCATCACTATCATCATCATTTCCAAGTTAACAAGTGCACTTTTCTTTGGAGGAGCTTCGTTATCGTTGATAATCCCTAAGTGCAAGGAATCATCATAGCAATTTCCAAAGGTGGAAGTGATAAGTATGGAGTGCCGAACCCACAAGTAGCTAAAGTAAGATCAATATTCTCTCAAGTCCTATCTACCACTAATACGACTCTACGTACACCGAACGTTTGCTTCCATCTAGAAACCAGAAATAAAACTACGTTGTGGGTATGAAGAGGATAGCTTTGCATGATATCGGAGAACTAAAATATAAAAATAGGTGTTATTATCATAAAGTTAGAATTATTACTATATATTATAAATAGTGAGTGTGGAATAATGATGGATCGGTGTGCGGAAATATCCTAAGCAATTGTTAACAAGATCGGTAGTCGTCATTGCAATTTTATATGAGGGAGAGGCATAAGCTAACATACTTTCTCTCCTTGGATCATATGCACTTATGATTGGAACTCTAGCAAGCATCCGCAACTACTAAAGATCATTAAGGTAAAACCCAACCATAGCTTTAAAGTATCAAGTCCCCTTTATCCCATACGCAACAACCCCCTTACTCGGGTTTATGCTTCTGTCACTCAACCAACCCACTATAAGAGAATCATGAACGTATTGCAACACCCTACAGCGGGAATCCTTCATGTGTGCACGGCACGAAAGGCACCATAGGACAGCACCAAAGTAAAACATACAACTCAAACCAATCTAGATCATTAATCAACCCAAAAGACAAAGGAAATCTACTCAAAACATCATAGGATGGCAACACATCATTGGATCATAATATGTGTCATAAAGCACCATGTTCAAGTAGGTGATTACAGCGGGGTGAGGGAGAGTGGACCGCCGAAAAGAGATGAGGAACGTGACGAAGATGGTGATGTTGATTAAGACGATCACCGCGGCGATGGTTCCCCCGGTGGCACTCCGACGCCATCGAGAGAGAGAGGGAGAGGGTCTCCCCCTTGTGCTTCATCCTCCATGGCCTCCCCCCTAGATGGGGAGAGGTTCTCCCTCTGTTCCTTGGCCTCCATGGTGATGATGGCCCCCTCCAGGATCCTCCTCCATGGCCTCCGGTGATGATGGCCCCCTTTGACAGGGTGCCGGAGAGGGCCTAGATTGATTTTTCGTGGCTACAGAGGCTTGCGGCAGCGGAACTCCTGATCTAGGTTTATTTCTGGGGGTTTTGGTATTTATAGAAATTTTTGGCGTCGGTCTCACGTCAAGGGGGTCCACGAGGCAGCCACAAGGTAGGAGCACCCTCCCGGGGGTAGGGCGTGCCCCCTACCTTGTCATCGCCTCAGGACTCTTCTGGTCCAACTCTTGTGCATCGGGGTTCTCTTATGGTCCATCAAAAATCACCGTAAATTTTCAGCCCATTCTGAGAACTCTTATTTCTGCACAAAAAAGACACCATGGTAGTTCTGCTGAAAACAACGTCAGTCTGGGTTAGTTCTAATCAAATCATACCAAAACCATATAAAATTGTTGTAAACATGGCATGAATACTTCATAAATTATAGATACATCGGGGGCATATCAGCATCCCCATGCTTAATTCCTGCTCGTCCTCGAGTAGGTAAATGATAAAAGAAATAATTTATGAATTGTGAATGCTAGCATAGTGCATAAATTTAATCAATGATAGTTCAAACACTTTTTCTAGCATTATTCTTTATCATAAACAGTAGCTCATCTCATAAAACTTCTCATGATCAAGTAGCAAGCTATTCACATGTTAAAGTATAGACCATAAAGTTTCTTGAAAACTAACAAACCATGTTCTCGGTCACCAAACTATTGCAATTCATCTTATTTTCAGGAAGGGTCTATGTAAGAGCTTTGATTTAGCAAATCCCACATACTCAACTATCATATAGTCTTCCATGATTGCTAACACTCAAAGCATATTTTTAGAACAAATAACATCCGTTGAACACAGAGAAAGATGGGGGCTTAATGTTGCGCCTCCCAACTTATTTATCATATAGATAATTGTCAACAATAATAATTTATGATCAAATATATTTGAATGGCCATATATGCTTGGATCTTTCCCCACCACATGATGCTTGCCAACTAAAGAATAATTGAGGCTGAAATAAGAAGGAATACTATTGACTCTTGCATAAAAGTAAAAGATAGGCCCTTCGCAGAGGGAAGCGGAGGTTGTCATGCGCTTTTTAGTTTTGGATGTGCAAACCCTTAATGCAAAGGAACATCACGTTGTATTACCCTTTGTGATAGCAACCTTTATTATGCAGTCCATCAATTTTATTTCTTTACCATCACAAGTTTGTACAACGCTTATTTTCCCTTACAATAAAAGATCATACATATTTAGGAGCAAATTTTATTGCTTTTTGCACCGACGACAACTTACTTGAAGGATCTTATTCAATCCATAGGTAGATATGGTGGACACTCATGGCATGAAATGGGGTTTAAGGGTTTTGGATGCACAAGTAGTATCTCTACTTAGTACAAAATTTTGGCTAGCAAAAGATCCTAAGCAAGCACCACATGTTGGAGGATCCATAACAATATAACTTCTACGCAAATATACCCAAACATAACTCATTACGTTGTCTTCCTTGTCCAACTTCAACTAATTTGCTCAAGTTTGAAAATAATTAATGGGGCTTACAATCATAGAATATGTCCAAGATAGTATATTTATATGTGAATTCTCTCTTCCTTAAATATTCTTTCATGAATTGTTCAAGTGACCAATGCTATGTTTGCTAACTTTCAATAAATTTTACCATATATACTTCTTATATGTGAAGTCATTACTCCCATTGGGATAAGCATATGAAACATATATAATTTCAGGTTTATGATATTCAATTTATTCAACCATTTACTCATAGGATATAAGTGAAGCACGTGAGTAAATGACAAACTACTCCAAAAAGATATAAGTGAAGAACGATGAGTAGTCAAATAGTTAAATAGCCATGGGAGGACTCTCTCTCATTGAAGATTTCAGATCCAATGATTTTATTCAAACATCAAGTAAAATGAAAACATGCTCCAAGAAAAACACATATTATGTGACGAATAAAAATATAGCTCCGAGTAAGGTATACCGATAGTTTTGAAGACGAAAGAGGGGATGCCTTCCGGGGCATCCCCGGGCTTAGGAGCTTGATTCTTCCTTGAATATTACCTTGGGGTACCTTAGGCATCCCCAAGCTTAGGGTTTTTCCACTCCTTATTCTCCTCATATCGACATCTCACTCAAAACTTGAAAACTTCAATCACACAAAACTTAACGGAACTTCGTGAGATGGGTTAGTATGATAAAGATAAATCATTCACTTTGGTACTGTGAAGATAAGATTCATAATTTTTTTTCACACAATTCCTACTGTAACATACCATTTCTACAATTTATATTGAGCAATATAAGCCATAGAAACTAGAAAACAAGCAAACTATGCATTGAAAACAGAACCTGTCAGAAGCAGAACATTCTGTAATGATCTGAAAAACAACCATACTTCTGCTACTCCAAAAATTCTGAAAAATTAGGACAACGTAGGAATGTGTATATCAATCTTGTGTAAAAAATTCAGATCAAAAGCACGCTTCTGTGGTTTTTTAAAATTCTAGCAATGAGCGCAAAAGTTTCTGTTTTTCAGCAAGATCAAATCAACTACCACCATAGATCATCCCAAAGGTCTTACTTGGCACTTTATTGAAACAAAATCTATAAAACATGATTACTATACTAGCATAATCATGAGAACACACAAAAACAGTAGGGGTAAATATTGGGTTGCCTCCCAACAAGCGCTTTTATTTAATGCCTTTTTTTAGCTAGGCATCACATTTTAATGATACTCTTCCAAGCCCAATTTTGATGATAATTTTATTCATACTCCAAAAGATATAAGTGAATTTCATGGAGAATTCTACAATTAATATAGATTTACCAACATCCAAGCTCAAAATATATAAGTGAAGCACACGAAGCATTCTATAAAGGCATACTCAAAAGATTTAAGTGAAGCACAAAGAGCATTCTATAAAGCCATACTCAAAATATTTAAGTGAAGCGCATGAAGCATTCTATAAATCAGTGAAGGACTATCTCATACTAGCATGGTGCATAAAGGAAAAGAAAGGAAAAATAAAAACAAAAGACGCATATCATGTGAACAAAATAAAAACCGAGGTGTACCGATGATGGTTGAAGAAGAAAGATGGGATGCCAACCAGGGCATCCCCAAGCTTAGATTCTTGAGTATCCTTGAAATATTTACTTGGTGTGCCTTGGGCATCCCCAAGCTTGAACTCTTGCCTCTCCTTATTCTTCTCATATTGATAATTCCTCGATCTTCGAACACTTCATCCACACAAAACTTAACAAAACCCTCGTGAGATCCGTTAGTATAACAAAGCAAATCACTACCTTTAGGTACTGTTGTAAACTCATTACAATTTCATATTAGCATTATATCTATTGTATTCCAACTTCACCATGGTTCATACCCCCCGATACTACCCATAGATTCATCAAAATAAGCGAACAACACATAGAAAACAGAATCTGTCAAAAACAGGGCAGTCTATAGTAATCTGGAAACTTTGTATACTTCTGTAACTCCAAAAATTCTAAAAAATTAGGACAACCTAAATTTTTTGCATAGCAGTACTTTATAAAGAATTCAAGATTTTATCATGCTCCGGTAAAAAATGTAAATTCAATTACTACAACAAAAGTTTCTATTTTTTCTGCTGCACACACCAAACAAGCAATATAAACAACCTAAAAGCAAATCTTGGCACAGTATTTTTATAATACAATGGATATATACAAGGGGATAATTATTTTAGAGAAACTTCCATGAAAAATTCAACATTGTTTCCATGAGCATGAACACAAGTGTTCAAGGTCGACCCTCACTTCTCCAATGCATAACCTTCCAATCACTTCTCTTTTTGAAAAAGTATTTAGGCATAAGAGGCAAGTAATTTTTTTTTGTATTTTCATTCTTTTATTTTTTTGTATGTTTCACCCACAACTAAAGAAAACAAAAACAAAAGGGAAAACAAAATCTACTTAGTGAAGAAAGCAAACAAGCACACACGAGAATATCAACCCCCACGCTATTGCTCCCCGGCAATGGCGCCAGAAAAGAGCTTGATAATCCCCAAGTGCAAGGAATCATCGTAGCAATTTTCAAAGGTGGAAGTGATAAGTATGGAATTTCGAACCCACAAGGAACTAAAGGTTAGATCAATATTCTCTCAAGTCCTATCTACCACTAATACGACTCTACGTACACCGAACGTTTGCTTCCATCTAGAAACCAGAAATAAAACTACGTTGTGGGTATGAAGAGGATAGCTTTGCATGATATCGGAGAACTAAAATATAAAAATAGGTGCTGTTATCATAAAGTTAGAATATATTACTATATATTATAAATAGCGAGTGTGGAATAATGATGGATCGGTGTGCGGAAATGTCCTAGGCAACTGTTAACAAGATCGGTAGTCGTCATTGCAATTTTATATGAGGGAGAGGCATAAGCTAACATACTTTCTCTCCTTGGATCATATGCACTTATGATTGGAACTCTAGCAAGCATCCGCAACTACTAAAGATCATTAAGGTAAAACCCAACCATAGCATTAAAGTATCAAGTCCCCTTTATCCCATACGTAACAACCCCCTTACTCGGGTTTATGCTTCTGTCACTCAAGCAACGCACTAAAAGCGAATCATGAACGTATTGCAACACCCTACAGCGGGAATCCTTCACGTGTGTGCGGCACGGAAGGCACCATAGGACATCACCAAAGTAAAACATACAACTCAAACCAATCTAGATCATCAATCAACCCAAAAGACAAAGGAAATCTACTCAAAACATCATAGGATGACAACACATCATTGGATTATAATATGTGGCATAAAGCACAATGTTCAAGTAGGTGGTTACAGCGGGATGCGGGAGAGTGGACCGCCGAAAGGAGATGAGGAACGTGATGAAGATGGTGATGTTGATGAAGACGATCACCGCGGTGATGGTTCCCCCGATGGCACTCTGGCGCCACTGAGAGAGAGAGGGAGGGGGTCTCCCCCTTGTGCTTCCTCCTCCATGGCCTCCCCCTAGATGGGAGAGGTTCTCCCTCTGGTCCTTGGCCTCCATGGTGATGATGGCCCCCTCCGGGATCCTCCTCCATGGCCTCCAGTGATGATGGCCCCCTCCGGCAGGGTGCCGGAGAGGGCCTAGATTGATTTTTCGTGGCTATAGAGGCTTGCGGCGGCGGAACTCCCGATCTAGGTTTATTTCTGGGGGTTTTGGTATTTATAGGAATTCTTGGCGTCGGTCTCACGTCAAGGGGGTCCACGAGGCAGCGACAAGGTAGGAGCACCCTCCCAGGGGGTAGGGTGCGCCCCGTACCTTGTCATCGCCTCAGGGATCTTCTGGTCCAAATCTTGTGCTTCGGGGTTCTCTTTTGGTCCATAAAAAATCACCATAAATTTTCAGCCCATTCCGAGAACTTTTATTTCTGCACAAAAAACGACATCACGGTAGTTCTGCTGAAAACAGCGTCAGTCTGGGTTAGTTCTGATCAAATCATACCAAAACCATATAAAATTGTTGTAAACATGACATGAATACTTCATAAATTATAGATACGTTGGAGACGTATCAATCGCTCAACCTTCATTTCTCATTATCTTTAAGCAAGAGCCAACAATGTTTAAGCACGGATATTGACTTGCCTTTGAAACCCGGGCTTTGCTTGAATCTTTCATGGGCAATGTGGTCCTACATTTGAATAAGAGGCAAAAATGAGCTCAACTTGTCATCAACAAAAACAAGATCATAAAACGTGTAAAACAAGAACACAACAAACTTACGTAATGATCAATCATGCATCCATTTGGAGGTGCATTCCTCACTTGCGCCAAACAACCACTCCAATGACTACATGTTTTCTTGATCACATCCCACTGGCCTTGGAATGATTTCAACAAACGGCTGGAGGGGAAAGGTAAGAGCTTGTGATATTTTTCCTCCATGAGTTGCCAATACTTCTTCTCGCTTTGATCTTTGCCAGTCACCGCATCAGGTTTCTCACTCTCCCATGCTCTAATCAAGCAAGCATCCTCCGTCTCCGTGTAATTGCCAGTTCTTTTTTCAAACTTTTCTTGGCTACCATTGAACCCCCCGTCCTCAAGCTCTTCTACTTCATCACAACCTCACCCCTCTCGTCTACCTTCGTTTTGGCCTCCGGTTTCATGCCCGAATCAAATGCATAAAGTGAAGCATTCAAGTCCACCTCGCCTCCTCCAACAAGTCGGCATATGATGTATGAATTTTCCTACGCTCACCAAGATGCATCTATGGAGTCTACTAGCAACGAGGGGAAAGGAGTGCATCTACATACCCTTGTAGATCGCGAGCGGAAGCGTTCCAATGAACGTGGATGACGGAGTCGTACTCGCCGTGATCCAAATCACCGATGACCGAGTGCCGAACGGACGGCACCTCCGCGTTCAACACACGTACGGTGCAGCGACGTCTCCTCCTTCTTGATCCAGCAAGGGGGAAGGAGAGGTTGATGGAGATCCAACAGCACGACGGCGTGGTGGTGGATGTAGCGGGTCTCCGGCAGGGCTTCGCCGAGCTTCTGCGAGAGAGAGAGAGAGGTGTTGCAGGGGAGGAGGGAGGCGCCCAAGGCTGTAGGTTGCTGCCCTCCCTCCCCCCCCTTTATATAGGCCCCCTGGGGGGGCGCCGGCCCTAGAGATGGGATCTCAAGGGGGGGCGGCCAAAGGGGGGAAGGGGTTGCCTTGCCCCCCAAGGCAAGGGGGAAGCCCCCCACCCTAGGGTTCCCAACCCTAGGCGCATGGGGGGAGGCCCATGGGGGGGCGCCCAGCCCACTAGGGGCTGGTTCCCTTCCACTTTCAGCCCATGGGGCCCTCCGGGATAGGTGGCCCCACCCGGTGAACCCCCGGGACCCTTCCGGTGGTCCCGGTACAATACCGGTAACCCCCGAAACTTTCCCGGTGGCCGAAACTGGACTTCCTATATATAATTCTTCACCTCCGGACCATTCCGGAACCTCTCGTGACGTCCGGGATCTCATCCAGGACTCCGAACAACTTTCGGGTTTCCGCATACATATATCTCTACAACCCTAGCGTCACCGAACCTTAAGTGTGTAGACCCTACGGGTTCGGGAGACATGCAGACATGACCGAGACGCCTCTCCGGTCAATAACCAACAGCGGGATCTGGATACCCATGTTGGCTCCCACATGTTCCATGATGATCTCATCCGATGAACCACGATGTCGAGGATTCAATCAATCCCGTATACAATTCCCTTTGTCAATCGGTATGTTACTTGCCCGAGATTCGATCGTCGGTATCCCAATACCTTGTTCAATCTCGTTACCGGCAAGTCTCTTTACTCGTACCGCAATGCATGATCCCGTGACTAACGCCTTAGTCACATTGAGCTCATTATGATGATGCATTACCGAGTGGGCCCAGAGATACCTCTCTGTCACACGGAGTGACAAATCCCAGTCTCGATCCGTGCCAACCCAACAGACACTTTCGGAGATACCTGTAGTGCACCTTTATAGTCACCCAGTTACGTTGTGGCGTTTGGCACACCCAAAGCACTCCTACGGTATCCGGGAGTTGCACGATCTCATGGTCTAAGGAAAAGATACTTGACATTGGAAAAGCTCTAGCAAACGAAACTACACGATCTTTTATGCTATGCTTAGGATTGGGTCTTGTCCATCACATCATTCTCCTAATGATGTGATCCCATTATCAATGACATCCAATGTCCATAGTCAGGAAACCATGACTATCTGTTGATCAACGAGCTAGTCAACTAGAGGCTTACTAGGGACACGTTGTAGTCTATGTATTCACACATGTATTACGATTTCCGGACAATACAATGATAGCATGAATAAATAGACGATTATCATGAACAAAGAAATATAATAATAACCATTTATTATTGCCTCTAGGGCATATTTCCAACAGTCTCCCACTTGCACTAGAGTCAATAATCTAGTTACATTGTGATGAATCGAACACCCATTGCGTCCTGGTGTTGATCATGTTTTGCCGTAGGGAGAGGTTTAGTCAACGGATCTGCTACATTCAGGTCCGTATGTACTTTACAAATATCTATGTCTCCATTTTGAACACTTTCACGAATGGAGTTGAAGCGACGCTTGATATGCCTGGTCTTCCTGTGAAACCTGAGCTCCTTCGCAAGGGCAATAGCTCCAGTGTTGTCACAGAAGAGAGTCATCGGGCCCGACGCATTGGGAATCACCCCTAGGTCGGTAATGAACTCCTTCATCCAGACTGCTTCTTGTGCTGCCTCCGAGGCTGCCATGTATTCCGCTTCACATGTAGATCCCGCCACGACGCTTTGCTTGCAACTGCACCAGCTTACTGCTCCTCCATTCAAAATATACACGTATCCGGTTTGTGACTTCGAGTCATCCAGATCTGTGTCGAAGCTAGCGTTGACGTAACCCTTTACGACGAGCTCTTCGTCACCTCCATACACGAGAAACATATCCTTAGTCCTTTTTAGGTACTTCAGGATATTCTTGACCGCTGTCCAGTGTTCCATGCCGGGATTACTTTGGTATCTTCCTACCAAACTTACGGCAAGGTTTACATCAGGTCTGGTACACAGCATGGCATACACAATAGACCCTATGGCCGAGGCATAGGGGATGACACTCATCTTTTCTATATCTTCTGCCGTGGTCGGGCATTGAGCCGTGCTCAATTGCACACCTTGCAATACAGGCAAGAACCCCTTCTTGGACTGATCCATACTGAACTTCTTCAATATCTTGTCAAGGTATGTACTCTGTGAAAGACCAATGAGGCGTCTTGATCTATCTCTATAGATCTTGATGCCTAATATATAAGCAGCTTCTCCAAGGTCCTTCATTGAAAAACACTTATTCAAATAGGCCTTAATACTTTCCAAGAATTCTATATCATTTCCCATCAATAGTATGTCATCCACATATAATATGAGAAATGCTACAGAGCTCCCACTCACTTTCTTGTAAACACAGGCTTCTCCATAAGTCTGTGTAAACCCAAACGCTTTGATCATCTCATCAAAGCGAATGTTCCAACTCCGAGATGCTTGCACCAGCCCATAGATTGAGCGCTGGAGCTTGCATACTTTGTTAGCATTCTTAGGATCGACAAAACCTTCTGGCTGCATCATATACAACTCTTCCTTAAGGAATGCCGTTTTGACGTCCATCTGCCATATCTCATAAACATAGTATGCGGCAATTGCTAACATAATTCGGACGGACTTCAGCTTCGCTACGGGTGAGAAAGTCTCATCGTAGTCAACCCCTTAAACTTGTCGATAACCCTTAGCGACAAGTCGAGCTTTGTAGATGGTCACATTACCATCTGCGTTCGTCTTCTTCTTAAAGATCCATTTGTTTTCTATGGCTCGCCGATCATCGGGCAAGTCAGTCAAAGTCCATACTTCGTTCTCATACATGGATCCTATCTCGGATTTCATGGCTTCTAGCCATTTGTCAGAATCCGGGCCCGCCATCGCTTCTTCATAGTTCGAAGGTTCACCGTTGTCTAACAACATGATTTCCAGGACAGGGTTGCCGTACCACTCTGGTGCGGAACGTGTCCTTGTGGACCTACGAAGTTCAGTAACTTGATCTGAAGCTTCATGATCATCATCATCAACTTCCTCCCCAGTCGGTGTAGGCACCACAGGAACATTTTCCCGCGCTGTGCTACTTTCCGGTTCGGAAGGGGTGACTATCACCTCATCAAGTTCCACTTTCCTCCCACTCAATTATTTCGAGAGAAACTCCTTCTCCAGAAAGGACTCGTTCTTGGCAATGAAGATCTTGCCTTCGGATCTGAGGTAGAAGGTATACCCAATGGTTTCCTTAGGGTATCCTATGAAGACGCATTTTTCCGATTTGGGTTCAAGCTTTTCAGGTTGAAGTTTCTTGACACAAGCATCGCATCCCCAAACTTTTAGAAACGACAGCTTAGGTTTCTTCACAAACCATAATTCATACGGTGTCGTCTCAACGGATTTCGACGGAGCCCTATTTAAAGTGAATGCGGCAGTCTCTAAAGCATAACCCCAAAATGAGAGCGGTAATCGGTAAGAGACATCATAGATCGCACCATATCCAATAGAGTGCGATTACGACGTTCGGACACACCATTTCTCTGAGGTGTTCCAGGCGGCGTGAGTTGTGAAACTATTCCACATTTCCTTAAGTGTGCACCAAACTCGTGACTTAAATATTCTCCACCACGATCTGATCGTAGGAATTTTATTCTCCTGTCACGTTGATTCTCAACCTCACTCTGAAATTCTTTGAACTTTTCAAATGTTTCAGACTTGTGTTTCATCAGGTAGACATATCCATATCTACTTAAATCATCAGTGAGAGTGAGAACATAACGATATCCTCCGCGAGCCTCAACACTCATTGGACCGCACACATCGGTATGTATGATTTCCAATAAGTTGGTTGCTCGCTCCATTGTTCCGGAGAACGGAGTCTTGGTCATCTTACCCATGAGGCATGGTTCGCACGTGTCAAATGATTCATAATCAAGAGACTCCAAAAGTCCATCTGCATGGAGCTTCTTCATGCGCTTGACACCAATGTGACCAAGGCGGCAGTGCCACAAGTATGTGGGACTATCGTTATCAACTTTACATCTTTTGGTATTCACACTATGAACATGTGTAACATCACGTTCGAGATTCATCAAAAATAAACCATTGACCAGCAGGGCATGACCATAAAACATATTTCTCAAATAAACAGAACAACCATTATTCTCGGATTTAAATGAGTAGCCATCTTGAATTAAACGAGATCCAGATACAATGTTCATGCTCAAAGCTGGCACTAAATAACAATTATTGAGGTTTAAAATAATCTCGTGGGTAGATGCAGAGGTAGCGTGCCGACGGCGATCACATCGACCTTGGAACCATTCCCGACGCGCATCGTAACCTCGTCCTTCGCCAGTCTCCGTTTATTCCGTAGTTCCTGTTTTGAGTTACAAATATGAGCAACCGCACCGGTATCAAATACCCTGGAGCTACTACGAGTACTGGTAAGGTACACATCAATTACATGTATATCACATATACCTTTGGTGTTGCCGGCCTTCTTCTTGTCCGCTAAGTATTTGGGGCAGTTCCGCTTCTAGTGACCACTTCCCTTGCAATAAAAGCACTCAGTTTCAGGCTTGGGTCCATTCTTTGACTTCTTCCCAGTAACTGGTTTACCGGGCGCGGCAACTCCTTTGCCGTCCTTCTTGAAGTTCTTCTTACCCTTGCCCTTCTTGAACTTAGTGGTTTTATTCACCATCAACACTTGATGTTCTTTTCTGATCTCCCCTTCCGCTGATTTCAGCATTGAATACACCTCAGGAATGGTCTTTTCCATCCCCTGCACATTGTAGTTCATCACAAAGCTCTTGTAGCTTGGTGGAAGCGACTGGAGGATTCTGTCAAAGACCGCGTCATCCGGAAGATTAACTCCCAGCTGAGACAAGCGGTTATGCAACCCAGACATTCTGAGTATGTGCTCACTAACAGAACTGTTCTCCTCCATTTTACAGCTGAAGAACTTGTCGGAGACATCATATCTCTCGACCCGGGCATGAGCTTGAAAAACCAGTTTCAGCTCCTCGAACATCTCATATGCTCCATGTTTCTCAAAACGCTTTTGGAGACCCGGTTCTAAGCTGTAAAGCATGCCGCACTGAACGAGGGAGTAATCATCAGCACGTGATTGCCAAGCGTTCATAACGTCTTGGTTCTGTGGGATTGGTGCATCACCTAGCGGAGCTTCTAAGACATAATCTTTCTTGGCTACTATGAGGATGAATCTCAGGTTCCGGACCCAGTCCGTATAGTTGCTGCCATCATCTTTCAGCTTGGTTTTCTCTAGGAACGCGTTGAAATTGAGGACAACGTTGGCCATTTGATCTACAAGACATAGTGTAAAGATTTTAGACTAAGTTCATGATAATTGAGTTCATCTAATCAAATTATTTAATGAACTCCCACTCAGATAGGCATCCCTCTCGTCATCTAAGTGAAACATGATCCGAGTTTAACTAGGCCGTGTCCGATCATCACGTGAGACAGACTAGTCAAGATCGGTGAACATCTTCATGTTGATCGTATCTTCTATACGACTCATGCTCGACCTTTCGGTCCTCCGTGTTCCGAGGCCATGTCTGTACATGCTAGGCTCGTCAAGTCAACCTAAGTGTATTGCGTGTGTTCCGAGGCCATGTCTGTACATGCTAGGCTCGTCAACACCCGTTGTATTCGAACGTTAGAATCTATCACACCCGATCATCACGTGGTGCTTCGAAACAACGAACCTTCGCAACGGTGCACAGTTAGGGTGAACACTTTCTTGAAATTATTATAAGGGATCATCTTACTTACTACCGTCGTTCTAAGCAAATAAGATGCAAAAACATGATAAACATCACATGCAATCAAATAGTGACATGATATGGCCAATATCATTATGCTCCTTTGATCTCCATCTTCGGGGCACCATGATCATCTTCGTCACCGGCATGACACCATGATCTCCATCATCATGATCTCCATCATTGTGTCTTCATGAAGTCGTCACGCCAACGATTACTTCTACTTCTATGGCTAACTCGTTTAGCAACAAAGTAAAGTAATTTACATGGCGTTATTCAATGACACGCAGGTCATGCAAAATAATAAAGACAACTCCTATGGCTCCTGCCGGTTGTCATACTCATCGACATGCAAGTCGTGATTCCGATTACAAGAATATGATCAATCTCATACATCACATATATCATTCATCACATCTTCTGGCCATATCATATCACATATATCACTTGCTGCAAAAACAAGTTAGACGTCCTCTAATTGTTGTTGCAAGTTTTTTACGTGGTTTGTAGGTTTCTAGCAAGAACGTTTCTTACCTACGTATGACCACAACGTGATTTGCCAATTTCTATTTGCCCTTAATAAGGACCCTTTTCATCGAATCCGTTCCGACTAAAGTAGGAGAGACAGACACCCGCTAGCCACCTTATGCATCTAGTGCATGTTAGTCGGTGGAACCTGTCTCACGTAAGCGTACGTGTAAGGTCGGTCCGGGCCGCTTCATCCTACAATGACGCCGAAACAAGAAACGACTAGTAGCGGCAAGAAGAATTGGCAAACTCAACGCCCACAACTGCTTTGTGTTCTACTCGTGCATAGTAACTACGCATAGGCCTGGCTCATGATGCCACTGTTGGGAATCGTAGCATAATTTAAAATTTTCCTACGCTCACCAAGATGCATCTATGGAGTCTACTAGCAACGAGGGGAAAGGAGTGCATCTACATACCCTTGTAGATCGCGAGCGGAAGCGTTCCAATGAACGTGGATGACGGAGTCATACTCGCCGTGATCCAAATCACCGATGACCGAGTGCCGAACGGACGGCACCTCCGCGTTCAACACACGTACGGTGCAGCGACGTCTCCTCCTTCTTGATCCAGCAAGGGGGGGGGAGAGGTTGATGGAGATCCAACAGCACGACGGCGTGGTGGTGGATGTAGCGGGTCTCCGGCAGGGCTTCGCCAAGCTTCTGCGAGAGAGAGAGAGAGGTGTTGCAGGGGAGGAGGGAGGCGCCCAAGGCTGTAGGTTGCTGCCCTCCCTCCCCCCCCCTTTATATAGGCCCTTGGGGGGGTGCGCCAGCCCTGGGAGATGGGATCTCCAAGGGGCGGCGGCGGCCAAGGGGGGAAGGGGTTGCCTTGCCCCCCAAGGCAAGGGGGAAGTCCCCCCACCCTAGGGTTCCCAACCCTAGGCGCATGGGGGGAGGCCCAAAGGGGGGCGCCCAGCCCACTAAGGGCTGGTTCCCTTCCACTTTCAGCCCACTTGGCCCTCCGGGATAGGTGGCCCCACCTGGTGGACCCCCGGGACCCTTCCGGTGGTCCCGGTACAATACCGGTAACCCCCGAAACTTTCCCGGTGGCCGAAACTTGACTTCCTATATATAATTCTTCACCTCCGGACCATTCCGGAACCTATCGTGACGTCCGGGATCTCATCCGGGACTCCGAACAACTTTCGGGTTTCCGCATACACATATCTCTACAACCCTAGCGTCACCGAACCTTAAGTGTGTAGACCCTACGGGTTCGGGAGACATGCAGACATGACCGAGATGCCTCTCCGGTCAATAACCAACAGCGGGATCTGGATACCCATGTTGGCTCCCACATGTTCCACGATGATCTCATCGGATGAACCACGGTGTCGAGGATTCAATCAATCCCGTATGCAATTCCCTTTGTCAATCGGTATGTTACTTGCCCGAGATTCGATCGTCGGTATCCCAATACCTTGTTCAATCTCGTTACCGGCAAGTCTCTTTACTCGTACCGCAATGCATGATCCCGTGACCAATGCCTTAGTCACATAGAGCTCATTATGATGATGCATTACCGAGTGGGCCCAGAGATACCTCTCCGTCACACGGAGTGACAAATCCCAGTCTTGATCCGTGCCAACCCAACAGACACTTTCGGAGATACCCGTAGTGCACCTTTATAGTCACCCAGTTACGTTGTGACGTTTGGCACACCCAAAGCACTCCTACGGTATCCGGGAGTTGCACGATCTCATCGTCTAAGGAAAAGATACTTGACATTGGAAAAGCTCTAGCAAACGAAACTACACGATCTTTTATGCTAAGCTTAGGATTGGGTCTTTGTCCATCACATCATTCTCTTAATGATGTGATCCCGTTATCAATGACATCCAATGTCCATAGTCAGGAAACCATGACTATCTGTTGATCAACGAGCTAGTCAACTAGAGGCTTACTAGGGACACGTTGTGGTCTATGCATTCACACATGTATTACGATTTCCGGACAATAAAATTATAGCATGAACAATAGACGATTATCATGAACAAAGAAATATAATAATAACCATTTATTATTGCCTCTAGGGCATATTTCCAACAGTCTCCCACTTGCACTAGTCTCAATAATCTAGTTACATTGTGATGAATCGAACACCCATTGCGTCCTGGTGTTGATCATGTTTGTCTCTAGGGAGAGGTTTAGTCAACGGATCTGCTACATTCAGGTCCGTATGTACTTTACAAATATCTATGTCTCCATTTTGAACACTTTCACGAATGGAGTTGAAGCGACGCTTGATATGCCTGGTCTTCCTGTGAAACCTGGGCTCCTTCGCAAGGGCAATAGCTCCAGTGTTGTCACAGAAGAGAGTCATCGGGCTCGACGCATTGGGAATCACCCCTAGGTCGGTAATGAACTCCTTCATCCAGACTGCTTCCTGTGCTGCCTCCGAGGCTGCCATGTACTCCGCTTCACATGTAGATCCCGCCACGACGCTTTGCTTGCAACTGCACCAACTTACTGCTCCTCCATTCAAAATATACACGTATCCGGTTTGTGACTTCGAGTCATCCAGATCTGTGTCGAAGCTAGCGTCGACGTAACCCTTTACGACGAGCTCTTCGTCACCTCCATAAACGAGAAACATATCCTTCGTCCTCTTCAGGTACTTCAGGATATTCTTGACCGCTGTCCAGTGTTCCATGCCGGGATTACTTTGGTACCTTCCTACCAAACTTACGGCAAGGTTTACATCAGGTCTGGTACACAGCATGGCATACATAATAGACCCTATGGCTGAGGCATAGGGGATGACACTCATCTCTTCTATATCTTCTGCCGTGGTCGAGCATTGAGCCGTGCTCAATTGCACACCTTGCAATACAGGCAAGAACCCCTTCTTGGACTGATCCATACTGAACTTCTTCAATATCTTGTCAAGGTATGTACTCTGTGAAAGACCAATGAGGCGTCCTGATCTATCTCTATAGATCTTGATGCCTAATATATAAGCAGCTTCTCCAAGGTCCTTCATTGAAAAACACTTATTCAAATAGGCCTTAATACTTTCCAAGAATTCTATATCATTTCCCATCAATAGTATGTCATCCACATATAATATGAGAAATGCTACAGAGCTCCCACTCACTTTCTTGTAAACACAGGCTTCTCCATAAGTCTGTGTAAACCCAAACGCTTTGATCATCTCATCAAAGCGAATGTTCCAACTCCGAGATGCTTGCACCAGCCCATAGATTGAGCGCTGGAGCTTGCATACTTTGTTAGCATTCTTAGGATCGACAAAACCTTCCGGCTGCATCATATACAACTCTTCCTTAAGGAAGCCATTAAGGAATGCCGTTTTGACGTCCATCTGCCATATCTCATAATCATAGTATGCGGCAATTGCTAACATGATTCGGACGGACTTCAGCTTCGCTACGGGTGAGAAAGTCTCATCGTAGTCAACCCCTTGAACTTGTCGATAACCCTTAGCGACAAGTCGAGCTTTGTAGATGGTCACATTACCATCTGCGTTCGTCTTCTTCTTAAAGATCCATTTGTTTTCTATGGCTCGCCGCTCATTGGGCAAGTCAGTCAAAGTCCATACTTTGTTTTCATACATGGATTCTATCTCGGATTTCATGGCTTCCAGCCATTTGTCGGAATCCGGGCCCGCCATCGCTTCTTCATAGTTCGAAGGTTCACCGTTGTCTAACAACATGATTTCCAGGACAGGGTTGCCGTACCACTCTGGTGCGGAACGTGTCCTTGTGGACCTACGAAGTTCAGTAACTTGATCCGAAGCTTCATGATCATCATCATTAACTTCCTCCCCAGTCGGTGTAGGCACCACAAGAACACTTTCCCGCGCTGCGCTACTTTCCGGTTCGGAAGGGGTGACTGTCACCTCATCAAGTTCCACTTTCCTCCCACTCAATTCTTTCGAGAGAAACTCCTTCTCTAGAAAGGACCCGTTCTTGGCAACGAAGATCTTGCCTTCGGATCTGAGGTAGAAGGTATACCCAATAGTTTCCTTAGGGTATCCTATGAAGACGCATTTTTCCGACTTGGGTTCGAGCTTTTCAGGTTGAAGTTTCTTGACATAAGCATCGCATCCCCAAACTTTTAGAAACGACAGCTTAGGTTTCTTCCCAAACCATAATTCATACGGTGTCGTCTCAACGGATTTCGACGGAGCCCTATTTAAAGTGAATGCGGCAGTCTCTAAAGCATAACCCCAAAATGAGAGCGGTAAATCGGTAAGAGACATCATAGATCGCACCATATCCAATAGAGTGCGATTACGATGTTCGGACACACCATTTCTCTGAGGTGTTCCAGGCGGCGTGAGTTGTGAAACTATTCCACATTTCCTTAAGTGTGCACCAAACTTGTGACTTAAATATTCTCCACCACGATCTGATCGTAGGAATTTTATTCTCCTGTCACGTTGATTCTCAACCTCACTCTGAAATTCTGTGAACTTTTCAAAGGTTTCAGACTTGTGTTTCATCAGGTAGACATATCCATATCTACTTAAATCATCAGTGAGAGTGAGAACATAACGATATCCTCCGCGAGCCTCAACACTCATTGGACCGCACACATCGGTATGTATGATTTCCAATAAGTTGGTTGCTCGCTCCATTGTTCCGGAGAACGGAGTCTTGGTCATCTTACCCATGAGGCATGGTTCGCACGTGTCAAATGATTCGTAATCAAGAGACTCCAAAAGTCCATCTGCATGGAGCTTCTTCATGCGCTTGACACCAATGTGACCAAGGGGGCAGTGCCACAAGTATGTGGGACTATCGTTATCAACTTTACATCTTTTGGTATTCACACTATGAACATGTGTAACATCACGTTCGAGATTCATCAAAAATAAACCATTGACCAGCGGGGCATGACCATAAAACATATCTCTCAAATAAATAGAACAACCATTATTCTCGGATTTAAATGAGTAGCCATCTCGAATTAAACGAGATCCAAACACAATGTTCATGCTCAAAGCTGGCACTAAATAACAATTATTGAGGTTTAAAACTAATCCCGTGGGTAGATGCAGAGGTAGCGTGCCGACGGCGATCACATCGACCTTGGAACCATTCCCGACGCGCATCGTCACCTCGTCCTTTGCCAGTCTCCGTTTATTCCGTAGTGCCTGCTTTGAGTTACATATATGAGCAAACGCACCGGTATCAAATACCCAGGAGCTACTACGAGTACTGGTAAGGTACACATCAATTACTTGTATATCACATATACCTTGGGTGTTGCCGGCCTTCTTCTTGTCCGCTAAATATTTGGGGCAGTTCCGCTTCCAGTGACCACTTCCCTTGCAATAAAAGCACTCAGTCCCGGGCTTGGGTCCATTCTTTGACTTCTTCCCAGTAACTGGTTTACCGGGCGCGGCAACTCCCTTGCCGTCCTTCTTGAAGTTCTTCTTACCCTTGCCCTTCTTGAACTTGGTGGTTTTATTCACCATCAACACTTGATGTTCTTTTCTGATCTCCCCTTCCGCTGATTTCAGCATTGAATATACCTCGGGAATGGTCTTTTCCATCCCCTGCATATTGTAGTTCATCACAAAGCTCTTGTAGCTTGGTGGAAGCGGCTGGAGGATTCTGTCAATGACCGCGTCATCCGGGAGATTAACTCCCAGCTGAGACAAGTGGTTGTGCAACCCAGACATTCTGAGTATGTGCTCACTAACAGAACTGTTCTCCTCCATTTTACAGCTGAAGAACTTGTCGGAGACATCATATCTCTCGACCCGGGCATGAGCTTGAAAAACCAGTTTCAGCTCCTCGAACATCTCATATGCTCCATGTTTCTCAAAACGCTTTTGGAGACCCGGTTCTAAGCTGTAAAGCATGCCGCACTGAACGAGGGAGTAATCATCAGCACGTGATTGCCAAGCGTTCATAACGTCTTGGTTCTATGGGATTGGTGCATCACCTAGCGGTGCTTCTAAGACATAATCTTTCTTGGCTACTATGAGGATGAGCCTCAGGTTCCGGACTCAGTCCGTATAATTGCTGCCATCATCTTTCAGCTTGGTTTTCTCTAGGAACGCGTTGAAATTGAGGACAACGTTGGCCATTTGATCTACAAGACATAGTGTAAAGATTTTAGACTAAGTTCATGATAATTGAGTTAATCTAATCAAATTATTTAATGAACTCCCACTCAAATAGACATCCCTCTAGTCATCTAAGTGAAACATGATCCGAGTTTAACTAGGCCGTGTCCGATCATCACGTGAGACGGACTAGTCAAGATCGGTGAACATCTCCATGTTGATCGTATCTTCTATACGACTCATGCTCGACCTTTCGGTCCTCCGTGTTCCGAGGCCATGTCTGTACATGCTAGGCTCGTCAAGTCAACCTAAGTGTATTGCGTGTGTTCCGAGGCCATGTCTGTACATGCAAGGCTCGTCAACACCCGTTGTATTCGAACGTTAGAATCTATCACACCCGATCATCACGTGGTGCTTCGAAACAACGAACCTTCGCAACGGTGCACAATTAGGGTGAACACTTTCTTGAAATTATTATAAGGGATCATCTTACGTACTATCGTCGTTCTAAGCAAATAAGATGCAAAAACATGATAAACATCACATGCAATCAAATAGTGACATGATATGGCCAATATCATCATGCTCCTTTGATCTCCATCTTCGGGGCACCATGATCATCTTCGTCACCGGCATGACACCATGATCTCCATCATCATGATCTCCATCATTGTGTCTTCATGAAGTCGTCACGCCAACGATTACTTCTACTTGTATGGCTAACGCGTTTAGCAACAAAGTAAAGTAAATTACATGGCGTTATTCAATGACACGCAGGTCATGCAAAATAATAAAGAAAACTCCTATGGCTCCTGCCGGTTGTCATACTCATCGACATGCAAGTCGTGATTCCTATTACAAGAATATGATCAATCTCATACATCACCTATATCATTCATCACATCTTCTGGCCATATCACATCACATAGCACTTGCTGCAAAAACAAGTTAGACGTCCTCTAATTGTTGTTGCAAGTTTTTACGTGGTTTGTAGGTTTCTAGCAAGAACGTTTTCTTACCTACGTATGACCACAACGTGATTTGCCAATTTCTATTTACCCTTCATAAGGACCCTTTTCATCGAATCCGTTCCGACTAAAGTAGGAGAGACGGACACCCGCTAGCCACCTTATGCAACTAGTGCATGTCAGTCGGTGGAACCTGTCTCACGTAAGCGTACGTGTAAGGTCGGTCCGGGCCGCTTCATCCTACAATGCCGCCGAAACAAGAAACGACTAGTAGCGGCAAGAAGAATTGGCAAACTCAACGCCCACAACTGCTTTGTGTTCTACTCGTGCATAGTAACTACGCATAGGCCTGGCTCATGATGCCACTGTTGGGAATCGTAGCATAATTTAAAATTTTCCTACGCTCACCAAGATGCATCTATGGAGTCTACTAGCAACGAGGGGAAAGGAGTGCATCTACATACCCTTGTAGATCGCGAGCGGAAGCGTTCCAATGAACGTGGATGACGGAGTCGTACTCGCCGTGATCCAAATCACCGATGACCGAGTGCCGAACGGACGGCACCTCCACGTTCAACACACGTACAGTGCAGCGACGTCTCCTCCTTCTTGATCCAGCAAGGGGGAGGAGAGGTTGATGGAGATCCAACAGCACGACGGCGTGGTGGTGGATGTAGCGGGTCTCCGGCAGGGCTTTGCCAAGCTTCTGCGAGAGAGAGAGAGGTGTTGCAGGGGAGGAGGGAGGCGCCCAAGGCTGTAGGTTGCTGCCCTCCCTCCCCCCCTTTATATAGGTCCCTGGGGGGGTGCGCCAGCCCTGGGAGATGGGATCTCCAAGGGGGGGCGGCGGCCAAGGGGGGAAGGGGTTGCCTTGCCCCCCAAGGCAAGGGGGAAGTCCCCCCACCCTAGGGTTCCCAACCCTAGGCGCATGGGGGGAGGCCCAAGGGGGGCGCCCAGCCCACTAAGGGCTGGTTCCCTTCCACTTTCAGCCCACGTGGCCCTCCGGGATAGGTGGCCCCACCCGGTGGACCCCCGGGACCCTTCCGGTGGTCCCGGTACAATATCGGTAACCCCCGAAACTTTCCCGGTGGCCGAAACTTGACTTCCTATATATAATTCTTCACCTCCGGACCATTCCGGAACCTCTCGTGACGTCCGGGATCTCATCCGGGACTCCGAACAACTTTCGGGTTTCCGCATACACATATCTCTACAACCCTAGCGTCACCGAACCTTAAGTGTGTAGACCCTACGGGTTCGGGAGACATGCAGACATGACCGAGACGCCTCTCCGGTCAATAACCAACAGCGGGATCTGGATACCCATGTTGGCTCCCACATGTTCCACGATGATCTCATCGGATGAACCACGGTGTCGAGGATTCAATCAATCCCGTATGCAATTCCCTTTGTCAATCGGTATGTTACTTGCCCGAGATTCGATCGTCGGTATCCCAATACCTTGTTCAATCTCGTTTCCGGCAAGTCTCTTTACTCGTACCGCAATGCATGATCCCGTGACCAATGCATTAGTCACATAGAGCTCATTATGATGATGCATTACCGAGTGGGCCCAGAGATACCTCTCCGTCACACGGAGTGACAAATCCCAGTCTTGATCCGTGCCAACCCAACAGACACTTTCGGAGATACCCGTAGTGCACCTTTATAGTCACCCAGTTACGTTGTGATGTTTGGCACACCCAAAGCACTCCTACGATATCCGGGAGTTGCACGATCTCATGGTATAAGGAAAAGATACTTGACATTGGAAAAGCTCTAGCAAACGAAACTACACGATCTTTTATGCTAAGCTTAGGATTGGGTCTTTGTCCATCACATCATTCTCCTAATGATGTGATCCCGTTATCAATGACATCCAATGTCCATAGTCAGGAAACCATGACTATCTGTTGATCAACGAGCTAGTCAACTAGAGGCTTACTAGGGACACGTTGTGGTCTATGCATTCACACATGTATTACGATTTCCGGACAATACAATTATAGCATGAACAATAGACGATTATCATGAACAAAGAAATATAATAATAACCATTTATTATTGCCTCTAGGGCATATTTCCAACATGAAACACTAAGGAACCAAAGCAAAGTTGAATCAAAGTTCACTAGAGCAAAGCAAAGTCTGCCGAAGCGGGTGGAGGAGCTAGCCGTCCTCGAGCCGGCGATCGCGACGGGAGGAAGCACGGCCACGGCGAAAGAAGTTGGCGCTATGACATGCACAACTCCATGGACAACGTGGTTCCTTGCCACTTTCGCTTGACACCGGACAGGGAACACAACCGTGGGGGCGAGGGAGGACAAGGCGACGCCAATGGGGCCGACGGTACATGAAATGCGCCTGCCGGTGGCTCAGGGAACTCCATGCGGCGATTGAAGGCGCAACGAGGTGAGACGGCACAGGGCCAGAGAGATTGGCGGTGGTGGCGGGGTGGAGGGGCGGCATGGAAGGGGCAGAAGTTTCCTTCCCACCAAGTCGTGCGTGGGATAGAGGGAGCGGCAAAACAGGGGGACTGAAAAATTGCCTGGTGCAGGCCGAAATATGCAGGCCCGTCAATAAATATTATGGGACGGGCCGTTTTACGAGAATTGATCGTAAAACATCTAGTATTATTTTAGGGGAAAGGCAATTTGGGGATCTGCTGGAGTTGCTCCGAGCTTAACCTCAGGTGCCCCGGGATGTCTGAAGTCCGTGCAACCTAAATCGGACGGCCAACACTATTACATCATGGAAAAAGTCTATTTTAAACCCTAAATTGGTAGAGGTCAGGAGAAATGAACCATAACGTCCAAATCCCTAATGTTTGCACCCTAATATATTTGATCCCAGTCTAAATCAAACGTTGGGTTCGTTTTAGGCTAACATGCGCTGACGTGTCAATAGTCAACCAGGATTCTGACTGGTGGGGCCGCTACCATTGATGGAGACCATCTCTTAACAGTACTGCCCCGCAGCTATCGAGCAAGTGGGGAACGAAACTAGGGTTCGTCCTCGCGGTGAGAAATTAGATCAGAGACTGAGGAGAAATTTGAGCGGGTCGGCGGTGACTGGCACTAGTGGCAGAAAGGGGGATGTCGTGATCATCGAGTGCTGCGTCCGCTCTCGGATTCCATCGAGCCACGGGAAGGAGGAGGGAGGAACCACGGTCGCTGGTGCACTACTGGGAGGACCCCAATGGCATATGAGCCTGCAAAGATATGCCACTGCGATCCTTCAAAGAAGGCGCCAAGATGGATCTCCTAGAGCCGGCACAACCCTGGCAGGAGGTACTATAGCTGCGTGGATGCTATGGTAAGACTCAATTTTGCCCAATTTTTCTTCTTTGTAAATTGAGTTCTTTTCATATTTCTTTGCCTCTATGAAATGATTTATCTTGGAATTCTTTTTGTGCATTTTAACAACATGGTGGCTGTGGATTTGTCGAGTGGTCTGATGATGCTTTGCCAAAATTTTGGAGTGATTTGACTGGGGATCTGCATGATGAAGTCTGTAGGCTTAAAGGCTCTGCAACTATTGCTCGATTTGAAGATCAATTTGCAATGGTGGCTCCTAGTGAAGATCAAGCAACAAGGGAGGCCATGCTTCTATCTCTGCAAGATCAACTGAGAGAGAAGAATGAAGAGATATCTGGGATTAGGGCCAAATATGAGAATGTGCTGCTTGTTTTCACTATATTTGTGCTTGGTTTAGTTATAGGCAAGATATTAATGCAGTGATGACTTTGTAAGCAATCTAGTTGCAATGGAGTGCTTGGTTTAGTTGCAATGTGTACTGGACAAGTTAAGTTAGTGCTTGGTTAATGTGTAATGGATCAGTTAAGTTATCTGATGTATGCAATGAGTTTGAGTTTGTGCTAAATGGTTTGAATCTTTTCAAATAGTTTGAATTATGTAATCATTGCAAATGAGTTTGTCTTAAGTTAGTGCTTTCTTAGTTAATGTTTACTGGATCTTATGCATTTGTTTGCTAGATCCATCTAACTCAAATCAAACAGGCAAACAAAAGCTGGCATATGTTATTCATAGACACAGATACGAACTTAACAAAGTAGACACATAAATCTGGGCATATATCATCCATACCAAATGAATCGCACACATAAAACTGGGCATGTTCACAGCAAAAGAGTTTGCAGCATGTAGGAAAACCTGACACATGTCTGTTTCCAGGCATTCACAAAATAGATGTTTGCACCATTACATTAAAAGTGTTTTCAACACTACAACATCAACAAAAGTACTAGAACAGGCAAGTTGGAGCCATAACTAGTAGTTTCCACTACAAGTGAAGTATTGGTAGCTTGGCACTTAGGATGCAGCCTTTCTTATTCCCCTCTTTGTTCTAGTTCCTCTCACTAAAGAAGATGATCCGACTTCAGCTGTTGCAGCTCTCTTTCTTGGAGGCTTGAACCTATTGGCATTGGCACCAGGTGTAGAGACTTGTGGAACTGAAGTGGTTCTAGCTGGTGCTTGTGCTTGAGCTTGAGATGCCGTGCCAGATGCACTAGTTCTAGCTGCTGGTTGTGGTTGTGGTTGAGATGCAAAGCCAGAGCCAGATGCTTGCTGGAATTTTTTGAAGACATAAAATAGAGAGACTAGTGAGGAAATATACCAAGTAATCATGTGTAAGCATTTAAAATCAACTACAATCATCCAGTAATCATGTAAATCAACTGAGAGCACTTGTAATCATCTAAAAGCATTGAAAATCATCTGTAATAATCTAAAAGCATTTAAAATATGAAATCATGTGAAAGCATGGAATACCTAAGTTGTGCTCTTTTTCTTGCTGGTTTTGGTGAGATGTGCATTCTTCTTGCCTTTCTCAAGATTCTTCTTGCATCCTAACTTGTTGTGTCAAGGATTTCCACACATAGAGCATTTTATTATGGTTCCATGCTTGCTCATTTGCTTCCCCTTAGGAGCTTTTGTTTCTTTTCTTTTCCTATCATTTTTCTTAGACCTTCCTGGCATTCTCACATATCCAGGAGCTTCAGGCCTAGGATTTGCAGACACAGGCCACATCTCCTTCCCTTCTATAGGCTGCAAGCAAGGCTCATTTTTTTTGAACACCTCAACAGAGTAGCAAGGATGAATGTAATATTCAATTTTCTTCTTACACTTGTAGATAGCGCTAATGGCATGGTGCCAAGGGAGACCAGTGATACGTCTCCAACGTATCTATAATTTTTTATTGTTCCATGCTATTTTATTATAAATCTTGGATGTTTTATAATCATTTTATAGTCATTTTATATCATTTTTGGTACTAACCTATTGACATAGTGCCAAGTGCCAATTGCTCTTTTTCAATGTTTTTTACACCGCAGGAAATCAATATCAAACGGAGTCCAAATGCCACGAAACTCCACGATGATTTTTTATGGGCCAGAAGGAAGGCAATGGGCCCTGGTTGCACCTGGGGGGTGCCCCGAGGGGGGGCACAACCCACCAAGGCACGCCAGGAGGCCCAGGCGCGCCCTGGTGGGTTGTGCCCACCTCGGGTGCCCCCCGGACCGCCTCTTTGCTCTATAAATACCACAATATTCCAGAAACAATAGAAGAGGCGTCAAAATATTCATCCAGCCGCCGCAGAGTCCAGAACCACCAGATCCAATCTAGACACCATCACGGAGGGGTTCACCACTTCCATTGGTGCCTCTCTGATGATGCGTGAGTAGTTCTTTGTAGACCTTCGGGGTCCTTAGTTAGTATCTTGATGGTTTTCTCTCTCTCTCTCTCTCTCTCTCTCTCTCTCTCTCTCTCGCTGAATTCTCAATACAGTGGTATCTTGGAGATCCATATGATGTAACTCTTTTGCGGTGTGTTTGTTGGGATCTGATGAACTTTGAGTTTATGATCAGTCATATCTTTTTATATCCATGAAAGTTATTTGAGTTTCTTTGATCTCTTATATGCATGATCTCTTATAGCCTTGTATTTCTTCTCCGATATTTGGGTTTTGTTTGGCCAACTTGATCTATTTGTCTTGCAATGGGAAGAGGTGTCCGGTAGTGGGTTCGATCTTACGGTGCTCGATCCCAGTGACAGAAGGGGAAACGACACGTATGTATCGTTGCTACTAAGGATAAAAAGACGGGATCTATATCTACCGCCATAAACGGATCTTGTCTACATCATGTCATCGTTCTTATTGCATTACTCCGTTTTCCATGAACTTAATACACTAGATGCTCGCTGGATAGCGGTCGATGTGTGGAGTAATAGTAGTAGATGCAGGCGGGAGTCGGTCTATTAATATTGGGCGTGATGCCTATGTAATGATCATTGCCTGGATATCGTCATGAGTATTGGAAGTTCTATCAATTGCCCAACAGTAATTTGTTTACCCACCATTTGCTATTTTTCTCGAGAGAAGCCACTAGTGAAACCTACGGCCCCTGGGTCTTTCTTCTCATATATTTGCCTTGCGATCTACTTTTCCTTTGCATTTTTATTCAGATCTATTAAACCAAAAATACAAAAATACTTTGCTGCACTTTTATTTATTTGCGATCTATTATTTCAATCTATTACAACTTTCTCCCGTCAACTTGCCAATTTCTGGCGCCGTTACCCGAAAGGGATTGACAACCCCTTTTACACGTCGGGTTGCGAGGTGTTGTTATTTGTGTGCAGGTGCTGTTTATGTTGTGTTGCTTGGTTCTCCTACTGGTTCGATACCTTGGTTTCATAACTGAGGGAAATACTCTACCGTCGCTGTGCTACATCATCCCTCCCTCTTCGGGGAAATACCGACATAGTTCCAGCTACCATCAAGGAGAATTTCTGGCGCCGTTGCCAGGGAGGATCTTCAACATAACCAGGTTCCTAATCACAAATCTCATCTCCTTGCAATTTACATTATTTACCATTTCCCTCTTGTTTTCCTCTCCCCCACTTCACAAAAAAATTCCGTTTTATTCGCCTCTCTTTTTCACCGATCTCTTATCTCTAGTCCCGATGGCTAGCGTCCCTACTCATCCTTTGTCACCAGATTTTGAAGTCCTTTACTTCAAGCAAAGACAAGGAGAAAATTTGAAAGATGCCTAGTATAGGCTTATGGAATAATATCGTGTTTCCAATCTAAAGGGGGGTGCTAAAGTTTTGCTTCGTAATTTTTACATAGGATTGGCTTTGCATCATAGACAACTTCTGGACTTTGCCGCTAAAGGAAATTTTATTGAGCCTGATACTAATGTTGCCTATGAAATCTTAGAGTGAATTTTGGGAATTCCTCCTCAAAAGAAGGGGTTTTCTTTTACCCCTGAGGGAGTTCAAATGTTGGACAAACTTGGTGATTTGCATAAACATATGGTTGAAATACAGAAATATAATGAACCCCTCAAGCACCTCAATGGTAGTATCAATCGCATGAATACCTTGATTACTCTTTGCAACAAGCGATTGGATATTTTGGATCTTAAGATGGTTTCTTTTTCAGAGAATTTAGGGAAGAGTAAAGAGCCTCCCGGGTTTGAGAAAACCCTTACAGAAGTTGCCAAAACTTCGGTTGACAAAACTTAGATCCTAGCTTTATGCCTAGCTAAGGGCGTAAAACTATAGCGCTTGTTGGGAGGCAACCCAATGAATAAAATTTCTTTTTTGCTTTTTGCTTTCTGTTCTTGAGTGTTTACACAATTATAATACTGTTATGATTGTGTTCTTTATGTTTTAATTAGTGTTTGTGCCAAGTAAAGCTTTTAGGATCTTCTTGGGTGATAGTTGTTTGATCTTGCTGAAAAAGACAGAAACTTTGCGCTCACGAAAATAATTTTCATAAATCACAGAAAATAGATTTTGCCCTGATTCTTTTTGCAGAAGATTAATATACAAATTACCCTGGTCTTCCTAATTTGGTAGAATTTTTCGAGTTCCATAAGTATTCGCTAAAGTCAGATTGCTACAGACTGTTCTGTTTTGACAGATTCTGTTTTCTTTGTGTTGTGTGCTTATTTTGATGGCTCTATGGTTTTCTTCGATGAGTTTTTTCCATAGAAAAGCTGGAATACAGTATATATAATACAAAAGCAAAATATGAATTGGTTTGATACAACACTTATAGTAGTGATTTATTTTTCTTACACTAACGGATCTCACGAAGGTTTTGTTGAGTTTTGTGTGATTGAAGTTTTCAAGTTTTGGGTTATCTTACGATGGATGAAGGAAGGATGTAAGAGCCTAAGCTTGGGGATGCCCCAGCATCCCAAGCTATATCCAAGAATGATCAACCAACTAAGCTTGGGGATGCCCCCGATTGGCATCCCCACTTTCTTCCAAAAACTATCGGTATTTTACTCGAGGCTATATTTTTATTCGTCACATGATATGTGTTTTGCTTGGAGCGTCTTGTATGATATGTGTCTTTGCTTGTTTTATTTTGTGTTTTAAGTCATCAATCCTTGCTGGACACGCCTATTTGAGAGAGCCAAAATTATATCATGACTTGTTAGAATTGCTCTCTATGCTTCACTTAAATCTTTTATGAGCTAGGACTTGCTCTAGTGCTTCACTTATATCTTTTTGAGCACGGTGTGCTTAGTATTTTTGAAGAAATGCACTCTTGCTTCACTTAGATTTATTTGAGAGTTAGTAAATCTTGAAGAAATTATCTCTTGCTTCACTTAAATTATTTTGAGAGAAAGAAAAATTTGTTATGCTCATGATCTTCACTTATATTTGTTTGAGCTTATGAAAAGCAACACATAAAAATTAGTCCCAAAGTGATAGATATCCAAGAAGGATAAAGATAAAGAAAATGTCATGAAGATCATTGTACAAAATAAACTTGATTCTTAGCAATAGTTTTGAGATATGATGATGTGATATGTGAGTTATGTTGATGAGTAATTGTGCTCTAGTAAGAACATTGGTGTAAGGTTTGTGATTCCCTATGCATGCACGAAAGTCAATAATCATGAAGTGAAAATTATATCCTACTTGTGGTGCATTATTCGGTGTTAATTATGCTTAATGCTTGCTTATGATATTATTCGTTTCTTGGTTGGTCGCTTCCCAATCTTTTGCTAGCCTTCATTTTGCACTAAGTATGACCTCTACTTGTGCATCCAAAATCCTTTAAACCAGTTTTGCCACATGAGTCCACTATATCTACCTATATGAGGTATTCTTTTGCCGTTCTAAGCAAATTTGCATGTGCCATCTCTAATTTTCAAAATGAACTTCTCTTTTGTGTGTTTGTTTCGCTCGCGGAACGGTAACGGGTGGCTAATATTTTCCATGCTAGATGTGTTATTCTCAAGATGAGTGTTTATTCACTTGTCATTGCACGAGAGTAAGGCAAAGGTCTTAGGGATGCCCAGTCCCGAAATGCAAAAAAAAACTATTTACTTTATGTTGTCAAATAATAAATTCCTTGGAAAGTGTTGGTATGGAGGGCACCCGTGGATACGGCTAGCCATGGAAAGTGGAAGAATGGTGGAAAAAGGAATAACCTTTATTTTCTGTTTGGGAACCGCCTATGGCATATCCAGCATGGAAAGTGTTCGTAGCTCTAAGTCATTTTCGTTGGTGGGATGGATACACCTTCCAAAATGTTTTTATCTCAATTTTTTTCGCTTTGAGCTCTGGCACCTCTACAAATCCCTACTTCCCTCTGCGAAGGGCCTTTCTTTTACTTTATGCAATTTTTATTTTTATTTTGAGTCTCCATCTTCTCTTACAAAAAGCACCAACTAGGAGGCAATATGATCATGCTTAAGTATTGGGTGTAGCTAATATTCGAGTGTGTTTCATGAATGGATCAATGTTTGAGCATGATGGGCTAGGGATAACTTATTTTAGCATTGATATTTTGAAAGACATGGTTGCTTGTTGATATGCTTGAGTATCTAAATTATTATGTCAAAACTAGACTATTGCTTTGAATCACATAAAAGTCCAAATGTCCATGCTACAAAGAAAAGAATATGATGTGACTTGATGAACAACACTCCACATCAAAAATTCTGTTTTTATCACTTACCTACTCGAGGACGAGTAGGAGTTAAGCTTGGGGATGCTGATACGTCTGCAATGTGTCTATAATTTTTGATTGTTCCATGCTGTTTTATTATCAATCTTGGAGGTTTTATAATTATTTTATAATCATTTTATATCATTTTTTGGTACTAACCTATTGACATAGTGCCAAGTGCCAGTTGCTGTTTTCCCATGTTTTTTACATCGCAGGAAATCAATATCAAACGGAGTCCAAATGCCACGAAACTCGACGATGATTTTTTATGGGCCAGAAGGAAGGCAATGGGCCCTGGTTGCACCTGGGGGGTGCCCCGAGGGGGGCACAACCCACCAGGGCGCGCCAGGAGGCCCAGGCGCGCCCTGGTGGGTTGTGCCCACCTCGGGTGCCCCCCGGACCGCCTCTTTGCTCTATAAATACCACAATATTCCAGAAACCCTAGAAGAGGCGTCGAAATATTCATCCAGCCGCCGCAGAGTCCAGAACCACGAGATCCAATCTAGACACCATCACAGAGGGGTTCACCACTTCCATTGGTGCCTCTCCGATGATGCGTGAGTGGTCTCTTGGAGATCCATATGATGTAACTCTTTTGCGGTGTGTTTGTTGGGATCTGATGAACTTTGAGTTTATGGTCAGTCATATCTTTTTATATCCATGAAAGTTATTTGAGTTTCTTTGATCTCTTATATGCATGATCTCTTATAGCCTCGTATTTCTTCTCCGATATTTGGGTTTTGTTTGGCCAACTTGATCTATTTGTCTTGCAATGGGAAGAGGTGCCCGGTAGTGGGTTCGATCTTACGGTGCTCGATCCCAGTGACAGAAGGGGAAACGACACGTATGTATCGTTGCTACTAAGGATAAAAAGACGGGATCTATATCTACCGCCATAAACAGATATTTTCTACATCATGTCATCGTTCTTATTGCATTACTCCGTTTTCCATGAACTTAATACACTAGATGCATGCTGGATAGCGGTCGATGTGTGGAGTAATAGTAGTAGATGCATGCAGGAGTCGGTCTACTAATCTTGGACGTGATGCCTATGTAATGATTATTGCCTGGATATCGTCATGAGTATTTGAAGTTCTATCAATTGCCCAACAGTAATTTGTTTACCCACCATTTGCTATTTTTCTCGAGAGAAGCCACTAGTGAAACCTACGGCCCCCGGGTATTTCTTCTCATATATTTGCCTTGCGATCTACTTTTCCTTTGCATTTTTATTCAGATCTATTAAACCAAAAATACAAAAATACTTTGCAGCACTTTTATTTATTTGCGATCTATTATTTCAATCTATTACAACTTTCTCCCGTCAAATTGCCAATTTCTGGCGCCGTTACCAGAAAGGGATTGACAACCCCTTTTACACATCGGGTTGCGAGGTGTTGTTATTTGTGTGCAGGTGCTGTTTACGTTGTGTTGCTTGGTTCTCCTACTGGTTCGATACCTTGGTTTCATAACTGAGGGAAATACTCTACTGTCGCTGTGCTACATCATCCCTCCCTCTCCGGGGAAATACCGACGTAGTTCCAGCTACCATCAACCAGCGAAATAGCCACAGGAGCATATCCTTTTTACAAGATCAACAGTGTACTGTCTTCCCTTTCCATTGATATGCTTCACTTCAAACCCATTTTCCCCATTCCAGATCACCTCAAGATATTGTGTCCAAGCAATAGACTTCTTGATCTTTTTAAAGATGCGAGGGCATATTTTCCATGTCATATTCTCACCCTTCTCCCTCTGTTCTTGAATTCTCACCAATATTTTCTTCCTAATCTTCTCTTGCATAGAAATAATTGGATAGAATTTAGCATCATCAATGGCATGGTTGAATGACTCACAGAGATTATTGTCAACTGACTCATAATTTGATCCACTAGAAAAAAGCCCTTGCTCAATGCACTAGTTATGTCCTCATCATGTCCTTATCCCCTTCAGGTGTCTCTTGTGCAAGCTTGGCGCTGTAATAGCTGAAATCTTGCTTATTGGAAGCTTTGGCAACAACCCAATTTTTTCTGCCAGTCATGAGCTTTGTGCTTCTTCCTCCAGTTAGCATATACGTGCCTAGCGCACATCTTGTGCTCTACAGCTGGAAGATAGTCCTTCATGGCATTGATTAGGCCCTTTTGTTGATCAGAGATAAACACCCAACCAGCTCCATTGTTGTTGATGTCAAGATCCTTGATGAGTAGCCCAACAAACCATTTCCAAGTTTCTTTGGTTTCCTGCTCAAATACAACCCAAGCTAGTGGATACATCCAATTGTTAGCATGCCTACCTATGGCACACAAGAGCTCACCCTTCACTGCCGCTTTCAAGAAGCATCCATCAAGGCCTATCACTTTCCTGCATCTAGCCTTGAATCCTCACTTCATTGCATTGAAGCAAACATAGAAACTCTGAAATATATTTTGGTCCATGTTTGTTGATCCAGACACAGAACAACAACACTTCCAGGATTGCTCCTAAGAAACTCCAATTGGTAATCAAACACTCTGGTATACTCATTCTTCATACTACTCATCAATCTGCCCATCACAATTGACTTTGCATGTTTGCACTTTGAGGTTAAAACATCAACAAACATGTCTTGCAATACAATGACTTTCATGCTTTCTATTTTCCGCATAGGATTAGCTAGTGTGAAGTGAGCATACCTCTGTGCAATCAACTTAGCAGCCACAAGCTTGTTGCACCTATTCTGTGCACATTCATGCTCATCATTGAAAGTACTCACTTGGAATCTGGATGTTCTTGATCTTTTTGTTGCATAGATGAGCCAAGGGCATCCATCCCATCCACACTTGGCCCTAACTCCGCCACTTTCTGATTTCATGAACCTGATACTCCTCTTAGTAACAAGACCATACCTTCTCAAAGCTTTGCAAAGATGGTTCTTGCTTCTGAAAACCATGGATAATGCAACATGTGGTATCTCATTGTCATTGTTATACCTTGAAAACTTGCTCTTTCTCTTAACCACCTCTCCATTGGAACTTCCTCATAACTGTAATCCTCATCAGAAGAATCATACTTCCAATCCTCTTCTTCTCCTGCTTTTTGTTGCTCCATGTTGGCAACAAGCTCAATTGGTACTGGACCTGATGCATCTCTTCCAATCCAGCTCTTGCTCTGTTTCATTCTTTTCTTGAACTTTCTAGCATGCCTCCTTAGCTCCACCACCTCTGAATCTTATCCACTGTCATCAGTATGTGGAATGCACTCAAAATCACTCTCTGAATCGAAACCTGATTTGTTACCACTAGCAACTGCACCTCCAACCTGGTTTTGATTTAGTGCATCAACTGTATGTTGAGTTGGATCAAACACTTGAGAAACTGCAATTTGACTGACATTTGGATGTAGATCGACATTTTCATGCCCTGCAGCAACTGCATTTTCACTTGGCCTTGCACTGATTGTTCTATGCTTCAATGGGCTGCTCATAACTTCTGTGACCACACCTGTTTCATCAGTGATGAGCACATCATTCTCAGACTCAGCAGGTTCAGCAACAGTGATGACAAGATCAGGTTTAGAATCTGTCAATGCCACAATCTCATCCTCAAAGTCACTCCCACTGCTACTGTGAGCACTATCTTCTTCTCCATGGTACTCCACAAACACATCTGCAACTACACCAACACATCAAAATTTGCCATCTGCACACACTTGCTGTCATCATTCAGAAACATCAGGCCATTGAGAAGTTCTGAACGAGGAACCAGAAAATAGAACTTCATTCCTTCAGTGCCATAGCCCTTCACTTCCTGCGGCGACAATTTGTTCCTTTCTATCTCTGACATAGCTTCTTCTCCCCCAACATATTGCAAATTAGGACCAATTCGGACGAACTGGCCACCCAAATGGAAACGGACATTCAAAATCTCACCTGGGTCCATGATTTCACTGAAATACACAAATAAGGCGAACCAAATTAACCTATCTTTGCCGTGTACGAACAAAATCTACAGCTAAATCACACAAAAATCATATCCTTTGGCCCGCAAAACCACCCAAAATCTTGGTAAAATCCTAACCATAGTGGTGCAATCACAGGCTAAAATACGGACATCAAACGAGGAGGGCACCGAGGTGATTACCTTCAGTTGTTCGCGCCGTCGCGCCGTCACGACCGTCGCCGTCCCGTCGATCAGTCGCCAGTCTTCATTGTTGCCGCGCGAGAGAAGTGGAAGGCAGGAGGACACAGAGAGCTCAAGGTGGACTGCCGAGGGGCCTGTTGAAATGGTCGATGTAGGGGTGCTCTGCCTCCTGGGCCTCCAAAGGGCCGCCGGACGGGCCTCAGTGGGCCGACCCAGTTCAATTCTATCTCGCGCGCCAACCAATCCTGGCAACGCTTTGCCACGTCGACAATCCCTGTTTGACACAAGATCCCAAGGTTTGATTTGGACTGAGATCAAATAGATTAGGGTGCAAACACAGGAATTTTCAGTTTGGGGTTCATTTCCGCTGACCTCTACCAATTCCGGGCTAAAAATAGATTTTTTCCTTGCATCATCCCAATCCTCACCAAATGCCACCCATGGCCACCTCCGCGTCCGTGCTCACCCTTCCCCGCCTCTCCATCTCGCCAACAATGCCAGCGCGGGCGTCGCCAACCACGACGATGACGAGGAGGACCAGGCCTCTCCGCGCGGCGTGCACCTACACGCTCCAGGAGGGCCAGTCCCGCCGCTCCCACCGCCTGCCCTGCGGCCTCGACCTCGAGGTCATAGCCCAGCAACCGCCTTCTCCGCCCCCGACCCCGGGAAGGAGCGAGCGGCCGCCGCTGGTGTTCGTGCATGGGAGCTTCCACGCGGCCTGGTGCTGGGCGGAGCGCTGGCTGCCCTTCTTCTCGCACGCCGGATTCCCCTGCTTCGCCCTCAGCCTCCGCGCACAGGTATTTAGTCAGGCATGCATCTGGGCTTCTTGTTGAATTGCCCCGGTGCTGGTGGGGCTAACGCTAGTGAGCCTGCGCATTCCAGAAACCAAAAATGCAACAAGTTTTCGGAAAAGCAAATGTGGCTGGAGATGAATTCAGATAATTTGATGATGTTCCGCAAAAAAAAAGACAATTTGATGATGAATGCTGTTGCATAGCCAATTAAAATGCTCTATAACCTACGCAACATAGTGTGTTTGGGTTGTCAAACAGTGGTGATGATTTTATGAAGTGGACTTGCAGCAATTGTGAGCATTTTACAAGACATATATAATGTAGTATTTCTTACTGAGGTATCACACTTTAATTGACTTATGATCTCTTGCAGGGTGAAAGCAGCATTCCATCTGACACAGTGGCTGGCACGCTTGAGGTAATTTGGCGAAACTGAGGTGCATTCAGAGTAATTTATGTTATTCTGCGACCCTGTATGTGTAACATAAATCATCCACAAAGTTGCAAGTAATGCAGCACTTCCTGCAACTAACAGCATTGCTCACTGTAACACTTCAGCAATGGTTGTATCATACTGCATTTCTTTATTATCTCACAAGAGTCAGCCCAGTGTGTGATTGACTTGCAGTAGACACATACTGGCGATATTGCTGATTTCATCCGAAAGGAGGTTCCTGTCCCACCCATACTAATTGGACATTCATTTGGAGGCTTGATTGTGCAGCAATATATATCATGCCTACAAGGTATGCTCTCACCAATGGTAAACTCTTGCATTATTTTTTCGATAAAGGGAATATATTAATATCAAGATGATATCAATTACACCCGGCCTCTGCAACAACATCATATACAGAGCAAGTCTAGACATGATGGATGCACACAGCAAAAAAATGAAAAAAAAAGGAAAAAACGAAAGCTTCGTCAAAACAAAGAGAGACTCGCAACAACAAGAGCACCACCAATGGTGGCAACACCTAGACTCCGAAAAAGATTCTCCAAAAACGACGCCTTCAGGAAGGTTATAGTGCACAAACACCATCATCGTCCGGTCCGACCATCCTAGTCAGATCCTGGGTTTTCACCCTGAAGAAGGTCCAATCTCCAAACAATGCCTTCAACAAGGAAACGACTATGAGGCCGCCATTGCCAGGTACAAGACCTAGGGCTTTCATCCCGGAACTGAGACCACCAAGAACAAAGTCTGTCAGTGTCGCCGCCCACTCGCCGAGATTACTGCTGCTAAGCTCCAATCGTCCGACACGCAAACTTCTTCCGATCTAGCCCATCCAGTCTTCATACATCACCGCCATTACCAAGAAGTTTCATACAATATGAGTGCGTAGAGCCTCTGGCCTTCGCTCCATAATGACATGCCCACCTCCGTTAGATCCCTGCCGACGAGGCGGATAGTGCGATGTGGTGGCGCCGCCGCTTGTACCTCGTCACGGTGAACCGTGCACAGCGCCGAAGATCTCAGGAAAACTCTTGCATTATGGATGTTACTCTGGAGCGTTCTTGCCATGCTCAGCATGTTTGTACTTCTTCCCAACCTCGTGTTAACAAATAAATGTGATGCTTGGAAAGGAATTGACCAAGTGAACGACTATCTTCTTTGCTAACATTCGTAGAATTGTTAACCGCATAAAGATGTACTTTCAACCAAGGTTCAAGGTTATAAGTTAAAGCATACTGGGTAGTATGGTTTTCTTACCAGCAGTATTGGATCATAGACTGTACCATATTATCACAATATTATGGTGTTTTATTTGTAAGTATAACCAATTGAAATATTGTAAGACAATACCTAAAGTGGATTATCCAACCCAATTATGTAGACAAACGGAGTAACTTCCTAATATAATATGTGATTACTGATGCTGAAAGTAATAATTAATTCAAAAGCATGCACATGGGAAGATAGCATAAACTGGCAACTATAGTGTATTAGAAGGCCTCTGGGATTTCATGTTAAGTTAGGTCGCATCATCGAGTGCACCATTGAGCATCTGTGCTACTAGAAGCTCATTCGGCTTTGAACATCAATTTATGCATGCATGCATCCCACTGCTTCATGCAGCCAGATAACATGCTGAGGCAGGACAACTGGAGTAATAGACTTCAAAAGTTTAAGTAACATTGCCACATACAAAGATGACAACTTGTTTACAAGCATTTTCTGCAGAACCAAAGACGATGGCCCATTTGGGGAGGGCTCAATGCCGCTTTTGAGCCGTTGTCAAGGTTGTTTTTGTCCTCAGTGTGGGTTATGCACAATTCGAACCGTGTCATGATTCTAACAATGTCACGAGTTGGATCACAGTCCGATCAAGATCCTTTCAGATTGTGGTCCATCTTAAGATCAGTATTATAGGGTGCTGGTAGAGTCGTAGTATTACATGATACCACGATCCATACCCATGGTTTAGACATGCTAACAAAAGCTAGGTCTTACTCCCTCTACCAGAAAATATAAGGTGCCCATGCTTTGCAAAGTTGAACCTTCACCATAAACTTCTTGTAAATACTTTGTTCATAGTTACGAAATACAGCTATATGAAAATACTTTTGAATACAAATCCAAAGGTACCAATTATGTATCACATAATGCGCATACTGTTGAACCAATTGTTAATTGCTGATCAAAGGTAAAGCTGGAAAAAACTGGACACCTTACACAAATCAACAGAGGGGGTATTACATAAAGAACCGATCCTTTGGCATAGATGATTTTTTTTACATAAAGTTCTTTTCTAAAAAAAAAATAAAAATTCTAGTACACAAGTTCTCGAGTTGAGCCTAGCACACAAACAGATAACCTTTTCCCTGAAAATACCAAATCAAAAAGGATTTCAACCAAGTGCTGTTATCCTTCTTCAATCCAAGTATTATTTCTGCATCTCCATAACTCTAGTCTTGCTCCTTAGTGGGTAAGGGGGTGTGATTCTCAGTTCTATAGGGCGCAGCAGAAGCTTGCTTCATTTCTTATCTGCCACGGTACCTGTGGTGGATCATCAAACCACATGGACATTAGCAGATTTTGCAGCAGTCTGAAAGTTAATTACTGTATGTTGGGGTACTGTTTTTTGAATGGCTAAACAGTGAACATGTGTACAATGTTCTGCCAAAGGACTAGTTGTGTTCTATTTTCTTACCAGGTTGCGTGACATAAGCATAAGAGGGAGATGGAAAGGAGAGAGGACCATAGATTGTTTAATCATGCTCTGGCTCTGATAGGGGTTAGGGATTTCTCTGGATGAACAGCGAGTCACCTTGAAATTATTCTTGTCCAATGATTAGAAGGACGTGGTTTAACTGTGATTGATGTCACGAATCTCAAGAAGTCTGATTGCTGAGAAGGATGGAAACCATGGGTCCTTGGTTGTGCCAAATTTTATCTGTGTAAAAATAAGCCTTTGGAATGAATTTATCCATTCCAAAGTATTGATACTCCCTCCGATCCATATTACTTGTCGCTCAAATGGATGTATCTAGCACTAAAATACGTCTAGATACATCCGTTTGAGCGACAAGTAATATGAATCAGAGGAGTAGTATTTTTCATCTAATATGATACGCCATTTTTGTTAAACTAAGAGGTGGAGCGCATAAGTTGAGTTAGCATGTATCCTGGAGAGTCCAAACACACTGTTTAACTTCAAACATAATAACCTTAACACTTTTAGCACTTCCAAATTAACTTCAGCTATTAATTTGTTATGATTTTAAGGAAAGAAATATTCATCCATTTATCAAAATTTCTGTGAACTTTTATCTTGAAGTGCCACATTCATTTTCAAATACTATTATTTTAATTTCCAAATATCCTTTTTTGCATGCTAAGTCGTAATAATAGCAAAATGGATGCACTTTTCTGACCTTCTGGTCTTCCTTGAGACGTGCAAAAGTTATTTTCTTTGAGGACCTTGTATGTATCAATGTTGTGTTTTCTTACAACTACTCATTGGTCATAGTATTCATGTTAATTGGTAGAGTAAAGTTTAGTCCTTTATCAGCCCAACAGCATATCTGATTTCACTCTTTTTTGGATGTTCAGTATATTAGCATCCACATTTTGCTAATGAATAATTAGTCTCATTATTCTGAAGGAAAAAGTAATGTTTGTCTTCATCTATGGTAAAGTCACTACATGCCACCTTTTCTATTATAGGTTCAGAACCTTTTCATCCAAAGCTTTCTGGCGCTGTTCTTGTCTGTTCTGTACCTCCCTCGGGAAACAGGTGTTCCTATTGTTGTTTGCTACACATTTACCATCTTATTTATAACTTACTATCATTGTGATCTAACTCCTTTGTATCATTCTCCAGTGGATTAGTATGGCGTTACCTTTTGACTAAACCAATTGCTGCTATCAAGGTAAAACTGAACTATAATTTATCCTTTTCCTTCGAGTTTTATCATTCAGCCATCTGAATTTCAGTGCGATACTGAGATGCCTTGTATCTACATTTTTTTAGTTTAGCATTTACTCTATCACCTGTGGTGGGTGTTATACTTTGTTTTCACTTGCCAGGTGTGAAATGCCTTGAAGGCTTGAACATTCACTTATCATGCAATCATCAATCAATTCCCTTTTGAGCAAATCCAATTTTTTCTTAATATGGAGGGCTTGCTAATTATAGCATCAAGCACTGAACAAACTTAGTGAAGTTTCACTTTCGCAATGCTCTATGAATCACCATGCTTGTTGGCAGTCATTTCTTCTCCTTGTACAATTGGCTTGAACTCCTTATGCCTATTCTAACTCTCCCAATTCTCCTTGGTGGAGTCTGGATACGTTTGCTGATCCACTGTTTATTAGACCTGAATTACCCCATCCATACTTGTTGACTTTCTTTGCTTCTGCATGTACGTATCATACACTTCATGTACTACATGCAACCATTTCTTTGCTTCAAACTATGAATGACCTATTCATGTCTCTCTTCAAGCCATCAGTATTGAATACTTTGTTTGTGTCACGTGAATTTGTTCATGCGCATACATGAAGTTTTATTCATCTTGCTATCAGGTTACACTCAGCTTGGCCGCAAAAGCATATGCAAATTCATTGCCTCTCTGCAAAGAAACATTTTTCTCATCACAAATGGATGATGAACTTGTCCTGAGGTATTTATTGTTCGCATACCATCTCCAGCTTACATAAGCAATTTGCAGTCTAAATGCCTCTTTCCTTTCATCAACAATCTACGACATCATGTTTTAGGTACCAAAATCTAATGAAGGAAAGCTCAAAGTTGCCACTATTTGACTTGAGGAAGCTCAATGCATCATTGCCTGTACCTTCTGCCACAGATGGTACATTAGAAATCCTTGTCATGGGTGCAAGCAATGATTTCATTGTTGTGAGTGAACCCAACCCCCAAACAAATCTCTCGCACATACAAAAGAAATATTTCGTTTCTCATGCTCTAAACATTTCCTTTATCTAGGATGCGGAAGGGCTTTCTGAAACTGCAAGATTTTACAACGTGCAACCTGTCTGTGTGAAAGGGGTAGCACATGATATGATGTTAGATTGCTCGTGGGAGAAAGGAGCTGCGATAATCCTATCTTGGTTAGATAAACTGGCACCAAGATCAGCCTAGTATTTATTTTCTTCATCTGATAGATTTGATATCTTGGAGACCTTGTCAATCTTGGTTATTTGTAGCGTAAAGGCAGTTGCTAGTTATTGCTCTGAAGTTGTTATGTGTCATGTGTAGCAGAGCATGTTGTAGATCTAATTCGAATTCTTCTTTTTCTAAAACTTAATTCGAAGCCTTCTCTTCACAAAGATTGAATGTGTACAGTGTATTTTAATGGTTTACATTGGTGAAAGGCTCAAAAGCACTAGAAATGTTTTAATGGTGTACATTGGTATTATTATAACACAAATAAAATGCTAGTCCCTCCGTCCCATAATATAAGATGTCAGGGAGTATAATTTAAATTTGTGTTCGATTAATCAGATTAAACTGTTTTTATTTTTTTGGAGTTCTTTTCAGATTTGAGTAATCTTGGAATTTTATCAATTCACAAATTGACATACTGAGAAGCTGATAATAAGTGATCGCTCGTGGGAATAATCAGCGCTTTTGAACATTGTTGTATGGGTCTTCTGTGCTAACTACAAAACATAATCGGTGCGCCTGACGTAATATAGATACAACATGTATTTGACATTTTACGAAAACTCAAATCCAAATCCAGTCCAGAACTCTAGAAACCAAAAGTACAAAGGCAGGGCTGGCAGTGTTAATGGGCAAAATGAATACTCCAGCCCAAATTAGTTAGCATTCATAGTCTGTTTTTTTTTTGTTTCTTGGAGCTGCGGGTAAAATTTTGTTGAATTTTTGTAGGGCTGTGCATACATATTGTACCTATGTTTTCGGGGGAAAAAGGAGGATTTGTAGAGTTCAACTGGCGTTAAACAAAGACTCGATGCGCTACGCATTGGATGTGTTATAGTACAAACTATGTCAGCCACACTGCCTGCCTTTTCTTCTTCTTTTGGATAAAAAAGAAATATATTAATATAAAAAGGAAGATACCAGTTACATCCAATTTATCCATTAACATGGTCTCAAGAGCTACTTAGGATATCAAGGATGCATACAATCAAATTATTAAAAGAGAAAAAAAGCGAACGACGACAACATAACACCCCAGGTTTTCACTCGGATCGGCAAGTGGCCCTAAAGACTGATACTCGCCGACAAAGGGAGTAGATAGATGTGTCCAGCACGAAATCGCTCCCCCTCCAAGAAAGAAAGCTAGGGTTTCTGCCTCTCGCCGGTGCCGCCTCATCTCCGTTGGCCCTAGGGCCATGGTGGCGCGGTGGATCCTGCCAAGGGCCGGCGGGAGGGCTTCGTTTTAGTCGTTTTTTCAGTCTTGTTAGGGCTTGTGTCCTGCTCAGGAAGGCGAGATGGCGGCGGCTCCCTGAAGATGGAATAAAGGTCTCCTCGTGTAGCCCCCGTTCCGGCGGTGCATCCAGTATCGTTGGTGGGCGTGTGGAGGTGTGTCTCCGGTGGATCTATGTTTGGTGGATTTGCTCGGATCTCATCGTTGTTCATCTATGTTCGTGTGTCTTAGGGATGGATTCTTCCGACCTACGTTATTCTTCATCGGCGGCGGTTGCTGTTCTGGTGCGTTGGTCCTATGGGGTCTTAGCACGACGACTTCCCGACTGTCTACTACAACAAGTTGTGCCCGACTCCGGCGATGGAGGGGTGATGACGGCGGCGCGTCTTCGGCTCGGTTCAGTGCATGTAGTCATCGCTAGGTGGTCTACGGATCTGAATGTAATTTTTATTTCTGGTGTTCGTTGTATTGCCATGATTGAAGATGAATAGATCGGACGCTTTTTCGCAAAAAAAGACTGATATTCGTATTTTGACCTCTGCCTTCTATAAGAGCAACTCCAACGCGCCGACCCAAACGGATGGTGATTTTATCCGCTTTTTGTCCGTTTGGGTTGACCGCTCGCTCGACGTCTGCCCTTTCTTTTTGGGTTGGCCGTGCGCCCAAAGCAAGCGACCCATTTCATGTCCGCGTACAAATTTAAAAGGTCCGCGACCATAGATCATGCCAGCGGCCGGCCATGCCGCCGCCCAAAGTTCATGCCTGCTTGATCATAGGTCGCCGACGTGATCATAGGTCGCCGGCGTGAACGGCCCTCGGCCGTCCTGACTTTGGGTCTCATCGAGATCGTAGCCAACCGCGGCGGCACTGCCAGCGGCGCTAGCGGCCACCGCACCACCCTCGAAGATGATGCTCCGCATGAAACGGTTGGCCGTGTCGTCGTCGGCGGCCACCGGCATTGTGTCGAACAGGTTGCATGCCGGGAGCACGTCGGCTGGCATCTCCCGCGTGCATTTCCTGGTCCCTCCGGATTACGAGGCACCGGCCACCGGCGTGGCACTGAGGTCAATGGGCACTGGCGTAGGCGTGGAAGGAGTCACCACGCTCACCTCCGGCGAGCATGTTGGAAATATGCCCTAGAGGCAATAATAAAGTGGTCATTATTATATTTCCTTAATCATGGTAATGGTTTATTATTCATGCTAGAATTGTATTGACCGAAAACTTAACTACATGTGTGAATACATAAGCAAATACCAAGTCCCTAGTAAGCCTCTACTAGACTAGCTCGTTGATCAAAAGATGGTTAAGGTTTTGTGACCATAGACATGAGTTGTCATTTGATAACGGGACCACATCATTAGAAGAATGATGTGATGGACAAGACCCATCCGTTAGCTTAGCATATGATCGTTCAGTTTATTGCTACTGCTTTCTTAATGTCAAATACATATTCCTTCGACCATGAGATCATGCAACTCCTGAATACCGGAGGAATACCTTGTGTGCTATCAAACGTCACAACGTAAATAGGTGATCATAAAGATGCTCTACAGGTATCTCCGAAGGTGTCTGCTGAGTTGGTGTGAATCAAGATTGGGATTTGTCACTCCGTATGACAGAGAGGTATCTCTGGGCCCTCTCGGTAATACAACATCACAAGAAGCTTGCAAGCAAAGTGACTAAGGAGTTAGTTACGAGATGATGTATTATGAAACGAGTAAAGAGACTTGCCGGTAACGAGATTGAACTAGGTATGGAGATACCGGCGATCGAATTTCGGGCAAGTAACATACCGACGGACAAAGGGGAACTACGTATGTTGTCATAAAGGTTCAACCGATAAAGATCTTCGTAGAATATGTAGGAACCAATATGGGCATCCAGGTCCCACTATTGGTTATTGACCGGAGAAGCGTATCGGTCATGTCGACATCATTCTCGAACCCGTAGAGCCTGCACGCTTAACGTTCGTTCAGGATATAATATTATATGAGTTATGTATGTTGGTGACCGAATGTTGTTCGGAGTCCCGGATGAGATCACGGACATGACGAGGAGCTCCGGAATGGTCCGAAGGTAAAGATTGATATATACGACGATATGGTTGGGCTAAGGGGTAAGGCTCACGGGGCTTTAGGTCGGTGCAAAAGGAAGTTTTGCGGAGGTCAGGGACCAGACGCTAGGGACCCTGGCGTCTGGCTTTGGGCCAGAAGCCAAGGCCCATGGTGTCTGGTACTGGAAACCGAGAAGAACTCTTCCTTGCATTTCAAACCGACTTTCAGGAGGCTCTTTCTCCAAGAAACGACCCCAGGGCTCAACATATAAATAGAGGAGCAGGGCTAGCCCCTGGGGGACACCACAATTCACCAAGCCGTGTGTCGGCGCCCCCTCTCCCTCTAGTTCTAGTTCGTCCTCCATTCTACATCCGTTGTGCTTGGCGAAGCCCTGCGGAAATAGTTTTCACCACCACCGTCACTACCCCGTTGTGTTGCCGGAACTCATCTACTACTTCGCCTCTCTTGCTGGATCGAGAAGGGGAGGACGTCATCGAGTTGAACGTATGCTGAACACGGAGGTGCCGTACGTTCGGTACTTGATCGGGATGGATCTTGAAGGTGTACGACTACATCAACCGCGTTGATAAACGCTTCCGCTTAGCGATCTACAAGGGTATGTAGATGCTCTCCCCCTCTCGTAGCTATACATCTCCATGGATAGATCTTGCGTGTGCGTATATGTTTTTTGTTTTCCATGCAACGTTCCCCAACAGAGCATTTCCCGGAGAGTCGGGAGGCTTGCGGGTAGACGTGGAAACCGGGAATCGGGTGCGTCGCCGACATGCGGGGCGACTCCGACAGCACCATCTGAGGAAAGCGGACGAGCCGGTGCTGGTAGCGGCCACGGCGGAGTTGACGAGCCCGTGTTGGCCAGAGTTTAACCTTAGGTAGATCAGGGCCTCCCTCGTTGCCGCTGCGACGCGGGCGTTGGTGTCCTCCTGCTGCGCGGCGGTGGCGGCCGCTGCTTCGCCCCTTGCGTCCGCCGCGTGCCTCCGGCCCTTCATCTTGGCCGACTGCACAGCCCGCTCCTCCGGTGTCAGCTGCTTCTTCTTCTTGGGCGGAACGAGGATCTTGTGAGGGGCGCGGGGCTTGCTTTTGCCGGAGGGGGCAGAGGCAAGGCCGGACGAGGCGAGGCCGGCGGCGGCATCGAGGGCGTCGTCCATGGCGAGTGGCCGGGAGCGCGCGCGGGCGGGAGGGTTTTTGGGAAAGTGGAGGGAATGATGGATGCTTTGTCACCGAATGGCGGGCTAGGGGGAGTAGTTGGCGTGCGGCGCGCGCGTCTGTCTCATGTCCGCGTCGACGCAAATCAGGCTAAAAAGTGGACCACAAATGGGTTGGCAGGCGGACGAAAAGCGGACACACGTCTGTTTGGGCCGGCGCGTTGGACCGACTTTTCTGTCTGCCGCGACCCAAATGGACGCGTGTGGACAAAATTGATCGGTGCGTTGGAGTTGCTCTAAAGCCATGGCATACAGTTTGCATGCTCTAAAAAACATCATCGCATAGGAGATCCCTTCAGACCACATCCGCCCCTCCCCTTTTTTCTCCATGACTAACTCAGATCATAAGATTGACGAATCATTATTCCTCGATAAGAAGCCAATCGTCACTGGTAACAAGTTATCAATGACAAATTATTAGCGACGAGTTGCTTGCTTTTCAGTAATGAACGTTTTGGGTCCGTCATTGATAAGCGATTCTATAATAGTGATACTCACACAACGCCAATTGAAGACCCGAGTTAGGTATTTCAAGATTAACAAAGTCATCATATATGCCTAGACATAGGTGAGATTGCCGCTTTCCGTTGAAAAAATATTTGGGTTCAGTTAGATACAAATAGCTTCAGACATTATGTTTGATCCCCTATGGGATGGGGTATAATAATGACTTCTGTCCTTCAAGCTTCATGTAGCTTCTCGATAGAAACACACATAACATTAGAGTAAATTAAAGATATGTCAAATAGTAGTAGCACCAAAAACAGCCCTAGCTAGATTGGTCCTACTACAAGCTAAGTGACCGGAGCATCCGAAGAATGCAAGGTGCTTAGACAGGTGCTTGAAAAATAAACCATTTTTTCCCTTTCGGAGACACCTCTCTAGATACCTTGCATTGTGCGAACTGAGCGTAACTCAGTTCGTTAGGTTCCTTGTGGTGGGACCAACTCATCAGGGTTCAAGTCCTAGACTTGGCATCGATGGCCATATTTTCCTGCATTTATTTCAGTTCTTCTGTGACGTGCGTTCATGAAGGGGTCTACAGCGACTTTGTCAATCTGAAGATAATGTACCGGCTTAGAGGTTCTTACAGGGGTAGGGTGTGCATGCGTGCGTTCATATGAATAAGTGTATGTGCATAAATACAAGCGTCTGTGTTTATACCGTGTTAAAAAATGCTCTGCATTATACAAGGGCTAATATAACTCAGAAGTCAGAACCAGGAAGTTACAACATGGAAATTATAAAAGACAGAACCTACTTATTCGCTTACCCTTACTATTGAGTCCCTACCAAAGTGAACTTTGCAGTCCTAGTTTATAATCTGTGTCACAGTCTCGATCGAGTACTTGACGATGCGTACGTGCTTGAATGCGAGCAAACGAGTTACAGAGTGAGTGTAACTGGGTACAGTAGTAGTAGTGGTATATGCCAGTGCTAATTCTTCTTGCGTGCACTGCATATATACCACGGGCAAAAATGTGTACGAGTGTCTGTTCATGGCACGGCATAGTTGAAAGATAGTGCATCACAGGCGGCCATAGCTAGCGTTTGTTACCGTCAATTGCTTCATACATTTAACGGCGCCGTTTGAGCAGCCATGCGGGCCGGGCGACGGCCCTGGTCGACTGAAGCACAGCAGCGGTACACAACTCGGCCACTTTCTGTATCCTTGACCTTGAGCAGCCATCTGTTACGGATCGGACGGACAGGGACAAACCAGAGGACACGCCACACGCCACACTACTAACAACACATGGAATGACGACAGCTGGCTGGCTGGCTTAGCAGATCTCCGACGTGGCTTCTGGCCGGAAGCCCTCGCTGAGCAGCGCCGCCATCACCCACAGCTTCACCGTGCGATCGCTGATCATCACGTCCTCCCTTGTTTCACAAACCTGCACACACGCACGGCGATACCACATCAGTACAACTAAGTATCACTCGTTTGGAGCTCTGGAATTAATTCCAATGCACAGAGAGAGCGCCACAGTTTCTGGAGGAATCAATCGAGAGCAAGTTCCTATGCAAGTAGTATAGAAATACTTTCTCTGTTCGAAATTACTTGTCGCAGAAATGAATAATGATTATTTCATGGGAGTCGTTGCTTGTAACTAAGGAGTAGTACCTTGAGTGTGAGAGTTGACACGACGCGGTCCGACGAGCAGCCGAGGTTGGAGCTCTCCACCAGGAAGCCGGCCAGGGCCTCGACGGCCGCGCACAGAGGCGCCGCCACGCCGTCCCGCCGCTCGCACTCCACCGTCACGAAGAACCGGCCCTCGCCCACCTGGGCCGCGCTCACTAGCGTCACCCGCGCGCCGCCGCCCCCTCTGGAGCTGCCGCTGTTCCCCTCGTCGTCGCCGCCGTTGCGGCCGTGCTGCCCCTGCCGCCGGCCCTGCTTCTGCTGCTGCTGCTGCTGCCGCCGGCCGGCCAACCCCGGCCGCGCCTCGAGCGTCGCCACGTCCTCCTTGAGCTTCCTGGCGTGCGACTGCAGGTTCTTGACGTACGCCACTGCGTCGGCGATGATGGAAGCCTTGTCCATCTGCACGTACGTACAGAGGAAAGAGACGCGCGCTCCCAGTAAGAATTGGCATCTCGTGTAACAAACTGTTTCTATCGATCACGACATGAGAGGATACAAATTAGAAGTACAGTAGGAACTAGAGTAGTACTAACCTTTGTGATGTTGGGGACGAGAGCCCTGAGCTCGTATAGCTTCTCCTTCATCCGGAACCTCCTCTTGCGCTCCGACACGATGGTCTTGGAGCGGTCCCGCCTCTTCCTCGTCCCCGACAGGTCGCTGTCGTCGCGGCTGGGCTCGAAGCCCGCGCCTTGCTCCCCGGAGACAGGGCTGATCACGTCGTCGTAGCTGCAGGGGTGGTCGTCCGGGGACGCGCCCTCGCATTCCTGCCGCCATGCCTGGTCAGCAGCAGCAGCGCCCACCATGTCGTTGTCGTCCCCGGCGCCGCCGCCACCTCCACCGCCGAACAGCTCGTCGCCGAGATGCATGAGGTCCTCCATCCAGGCGCCATCGTCAGCGGCCGGCTGCACCGCGAAGCCGGCGTCGTCGCCGTGGAAGTGCATCGGGTCAACGTCGAAGAACCCCGGGCCGATCATGAGGTGCTCTTGGTGTGGCGACAAATGCAGCAGCCGCTGGTGGTGCTCCATTACCGATTGGGTACGGCCGGTGGTGGGTTATCTTGGTAAAGTGATTGAGGCAAGGCGAGAGCTCCGGTGGGTGCCGCGCTTTTTATATATAGCCCTCGCAGCCTTTTGGATGTGGAAGGAATCTTGTTTGGATCCAGTTTGTGCTGCGCCCTATATGGAATGGAATTTACAGCGGAGGGGAAGAAGATGGATGGAAGTGATTGGAGGGGGTTGTTTATGCCGTCGACAGCCAGCCAGCGGTTTGACACGAAGCAGCTAACCGTATACTACTACAAAATGTTGTTAACAGGCATGAACTGAGCACCTCCCCATGGATCGATTAGATGCACATGGATTAGATTAGGGTGACACTTGAATGATTCTCTTTTAATCAAGGTTAACTGCTACTAGTGCATGGGAATCGATACTAGTAGACCGCGTGCTACCTAGGTCTATCTGACTGGCCACCTACAAATCTAAAGTTGTGTAGACTGTAAGTTGTCTCTAGCTGGGTTGATTCTTGTTTAAACATGGATATGTACCTGTGCCAGTTAATTATTGGTTCACTAAGAGCATCTACAATCAGGATTGGCAAATTGCGGCTCTCAAACGCCCGCGGGCTCATCCGGGCATGTCCGCTGGCAGTACCTGGGCAGTTATAATTTTGTACTCCCCACAATCACGGACCTCAAATGTTCTACCCCTTTTTCATACAAATACATGCAAATTACCTACCGTTCTTAAATATTTGTCTTTTTAGAGATTTGAAATGGACTACCACATACGGATGTATATAGACATATTTTAGAATGTAGACTCACTCATTTTGCTCCGCATGTAGTCACTTGTTAAAATCTCTAGAAAGACAAATATTTAGGAACAGAGGGAATAGATCATACGAGATAGCATAGAACATATCATTTCGGTTTTCGGACACCCACAAAGTTCATCCAAAAGGGTTGACGGAGTTCAAATTCAACCTAAAACATTTTAAAAAAGCTACAAATATTAACATAGCAGTGCGGGGTGGCCGGAATTCACCACTTCCTAACCGGCCCTCGCCCTTGCGGTCGGCGGCGCGGCAGTCCATCTCCTCCATGTAGGCTTCCGCGGCGGGAGGACCGTCGTCGTCGTCCGTGGTGGTGCCGCTCTCCTCCGACGAGGAGATGTAGCTGGAGAGGCGGTGGAGGAGGCGCTACTATTCCTTCGCGTGTCGGGCCGCCTTCGCCTTGGCAAAGTCCTTCTTCCTCGCGAGGCGCTTGGATGCCTCGATGTCGAGGCGGAGCGCCTTCGCGTTCTTGCGTTGGAGGCGTCGCGCGCCGGTCTCCGCCGTGGTCAGCGAGCACCACATGACCTCGCGGAGGAGGGCTTCCTCCGGGTCGAGGGGGATGGGCCGTACGCGTTGGCGGGAAGAGTTGAGCTCCATCGTCGCCTCCCGCTGCCGCTCGCGTCGATCCGCCTTCACCTCCGACTCCGGCATGCACATGCACACGAGAGCTGCGGGCACGTGCGCCCAAAGCTGCCTGGGCGGTGCAGCCGCCCCTTTTTCATACAAATACATGCAAATTACGTACTCCCTCCATTCCTAAATATTTGTCTTTTTAGAGATTTGAAATGGACTACCACATACGGATGTATATAGACATATTTTAGAGTGTAGATTCACTCATTTTGCTTCGCATGTAGTCACTTGTTGAAATCTCTAGAAAGAAAAATATTTAGGAACGGAGGGAATAGATCATACGAGATAGCATAGAACATATCATTTCGGTTTCCGGACACCCACAAAGTTCATCCAAAAGGGTTGACGGAGTTCAAATTCAACCTAAAACATAAAAAACCCCTACAAATATTAACATAGCAGTGCGGGGTGGCCGGAATTCACCACTTCCTAACCGGGCCCTCGCCCTTGCGGTCGGCGGCGCGGCAGTCCATCTCCTCCATGTAGGCTTCCGCGGCGGGAGGACCGTCGTCGTCGTCGTCTGTGGTGGTGCCGCTCTCCTCCGACGAGGAGATGTAGCTGGAGAGGCGGCGGAGGAGGCGCTACTATTCCTTCGCGTGTCGGGCCGCCTTCGCCTTGGCGGAGTCCTTCTTCCTCGCGAGGCGCTTGGATGCCTCGATGTCGAGGCAGAGCGCCTTCGTGTTCTTGCGCTGGAGGCGTCGCGCGCCGGTCTCTGCCGTGGTCAGCGAGCACCACATGACCTCGCGGAGGAGGGCCTCCTCCGGGTCGAGGGGGATGGGCCGTACGTGTTGGCTGGAAGAGTCGAGCTCCATCGTCGCCTCCCGCTGCCGCTCGCGTCGAGCCGCCTTCGCCTCCGACTCCGGCATGCACATGCACAAGAGAGCTGCGGGCACGTGCGCCCAAAGCTGCGTGGGCGGTGCAGCCGCCCCCTTTTTAATACAAATACATGCAAATTACCTACTCCCTCCGTTCCTAAATATTTATCTTTTTAGAGATTTGAAATGGACTACCACATACGGATGTATATAAACATATTTTAGAGTGTAGATTCACTCATTTTGCTCTGCATGTAGTCACTTGTTGAAATATCTAGAAAGACAAATATTTAGGAACGGAGGGAATAGATCATACGAGATAGCACAGAACATACCATTTCGGTTTTCGGACACCCACAAAGTTCATCCAAAAGGGTTGACGGAGTTCAAATTCAACCTAAAACATAAAAAACCCTACAAATATTAACATAGCAGTGTGGGGTGGCCGGAATTCACCACTTCCTAACCGAGCCCTCGCCCTTGCGGTCGGCGGCGCGGCAATCCATCTCCTGCATGTAGGCTTTTGCGGCGGGAGGACCATCGTCGTCGTCCGTGGTGGTGCCGCTCTCCTCCGAAGAGGAGATGTAGCTGGAGAGGCGGCGGAGGAGGCGCTACTATTCCTCCGCGTGTCGGGCCGCCTTCGCCTTGGCGGAGTCCTTCTTCCTCGCGAGGCGCTTGGATGCCTCGATGTCGAGGCGGAGCGCCTTCGCGTTCTTGCGCTGGAGGGGTCGCGCGCTGGTCTCCGCCGTGGTCAGCGAGCACCACATGACCTCGCGGAGGAGGGCCTCCTCCGGGTCGAGGGGGATGGGCCGTACGCGTTGGCCGGAAGAGTCGAGCTCCATCGTCGCCTCGTGCTGCCGCTCGCGTCGAGCCGCCTTCGCCTCCGACTCCGGCATGCACATGCACACGAGAGCTGCGGCCACGTGCGCCCAAAGCTGCCTGCGCGGTGCAGCCGCTAGAGGGGAAGGGGACACGCCTGCCCTGCTTCGGATCTGGAGCGGCGTGGAATGGGCTAGGCGGGCGCGGGACGGTTTGTCGCCGCCGGCATTACGTCGGCGGGATACGGAGGAGCTGGCAGATGCGACAGAGCTCGTGCTTCTTTAGTTTCGATGCGCGACCGCTCGATGGAGATGCGGAGGGCGAACTCCTCACCATCGGGCGTGTCATTGCTAGATCTGACGTCCTCCTCCTTGACGAGGCCATCCCAGTCTAAGAGATCCGGCTCGCTGCCGGAGCTGGCGCCGGAGTTGGTGATGCGGTGCATCCCACGATCATCCCCATGTACACTTCGACTATTCCCCAAGCCCCAAAAGGACATACGATAAGACCTCGACCATACACCATGGGACACAAGGTGAACTCAGTCCTCTTCGAACCTACACTTTCCACATATGAGACATGGTTACTACCTCATGCATGGACCTTGCATATACTCAGGAACAACCGTGATGACCATGGAGGATCCAAGGACCAAGGCCAAGCATGGAAGAGGAGAAGGAAGAAGAAGACGGAGCAAGACAGGACTTGCCCGGATCATCCGGATCCCCAGCCGGACGATCCGGACCAAGCCCGGACGATCCGGACCCCCACCTGGATGATCCGGGTAATGTGCCCGAAGACACCCGAAGCATGCTCGATGAAGCCGGATCATCCGGACGGCCACCCGGATCATCCGTACCCCCGACACCCGGATCATCCGGGCCACCACCCGGATCATCCGGACCTTGCCTGCGCGCATGACTTGGGCCGAGGCCCGTGTACCCCTTCGCCTCTCACTTACCCCTTCGTGGCTTAGCACTATATATAGACCCCCTCCTCCTCCATTTGAGGGTCAGCAAAGGATTAGCTCATGTTTGTGTGAGAGCTTTGCTCATCCACTTGGTTAGCTTCTCCTCGGAGACGTGCCTCCATCGGAGAAGATCCTTCCAAGCGGATTCAAGACCCCCTCTTGGGTGGCCCCATCAAGACCTCCTCTAGGAGAAGAACCGGTTACCTTTGTATCGTCCTTTGTTGACCTTGGACCTTGTATCTTACCTTTGTGTTCATCGATCTAGCGCATGTGTGATCTATTCTTGTTGGTCGAGTGATTTATCTCGTGTTCCCCTCGTGTTTCCCCCGTGTTTTCCCTCGTGTTCATCACGTTCTTTGTAGGGATCCGCTCCTTTCGTGAAAGATCGTCCATCTAGGGTTCCACCCTACATCATCTTGGTATCATGAGCCACGTTGATCACGATTTCGGAGCCTCCCCCATTTTTTTCTAGCCTTCTTTTGCTTGATTTCGTCCTAAATTCGAAAATCCCCACCAAAAATAGCCCCAAATTTTTTTGTGATTTGTTGGTTTTGATGAAGTTTTGTTGATTTTGATCCATGGATTTGCTTGGTTTCGAGTGGATCTAGCATGTCCCCAAGTTTCCCCACCTTCCATCCACGAAATCTCCTCAATTTTGCCCCGAAAGTCACCCCATTTCCGCCCAAAAATTCATCCCCGAGAGGAAATCCCGAGCAGTTTGACTTGCTCGGATCATCCAGACATCCCCCGGATCAGCTGGACGCCCCCCGGACGTCCGGATAACCCACGCACCCGAAAAACAGAACCGGACTTGACGAACCCGGATCATCCGGCCAAACACCCGGATCATCCGGACCTCCTCCCGGATGTCCGGTTAACCCTGACACTGACTCGGCTGAAATTTTGTTTTGGCCATATCTAATTCATCCGAACTCCGTTTTACGTTCTTTAGCTCGTTTTGAAGCTATTGACATCCCCCTTCCCACAAAAATACCACCAACATCATTTGACTCCATCAAATTTTCTGAATTTTGGCATCTTTGCCTAGGGCCACCACCATATCATCTGCATTACCATCACCGACTTCCGCAACCTAACCCATTTTGTTCCTCATTGTATATGTGGTTGCTTGAGTAGTGATTCGAGTCTCCTAAGGTGTTTCAGCTACTTAGGGACGGTTGCTTCTTCATCAACCACCACCGCCACTGCCGCATAGGCTTACCCACCATACACTCCCGCCCCAACTTAACATGAATTTGTTTGAGCTTGTTTGAGTGGTGGCTTGTGTCTCCTAAGGTGTTTCGGCTACTTAGGGAGAGTCACTTCAACATTGACTCGCATCACCCATCATTCCACTTCCGCATTGCCAAGTGCAATAACTACCACCGCTTTCTGCTACCACCATTTGACTTTTGTCATTGAGATTTTGAGTTCGCGGTTTTTTTCCGTTTCCTAAGGTGTTTCGGCTAATTAGGAACGGGTCGACATCGACAACACCGCCTCTCATCATCGACACGGACGGTAACCTCGACGACATCATTGTATATTCCCCTTGCAATTGCATTGATAACCCCTAGCCATTTTGCGTCACTTGCCTATCGAGACTAGCCATTTGAGTATTGCCGGCAACGTTACTTGTGCACATTAGTGATCCACCCTTCCATTGCATACATACCATATCGTCTTGGTATCATATCATCCCTTGTGTCGCAAGATTGTTCCCGCATATACACAATTGCTATCTTGGTTTGTGCATTTCGCATTGTGGCCAAATCAAAAAAAAGAAAAAAAATAAGCTTTTAAGCAAAAAGAGAGAGCAAAGAAGCTTGTAAGCAAGTGCCATAGCATCATACCACATTGTATAAGATTGTCATATCCGATCATCTTGGATCATACCACTGGAACATCATACATATATATCATACTTGGGATAACAAGTTGATACATTTTGCATCTTATAGGTTGTGCACAAGTGTCGTATCCGCCTATAGAGCAATTGTGCTAGCGTCTCTCTTGAGTTGTGCAACACGAGCGTTTTCCGTGGATTCCACATTTTGAGCTCATTCCTTGGTTGCACGACCCCATTTATCTATCCGTGTGTGTGTTTCCGTGTGCCTTTCATTGCTATTGGTCTACTTGTTTCGCTTGTGAATTTGTGAATCTCTTTCAACATTATTGACTCTTGCTAACATTTTGCATCAAATTTTTGTGCCACTATCCTCACCGAGCTCCACCATAAGCCTTATTTGTGTAGGTGTGAGAAACCGACAAGAATTAGTACCAATTGTGCTATTTCCTTGTTACACATTGCCTGATCATTGATTCATTTTCAACATCGGTCAAGGTACATTTGATATAAGTTCTTCTCTTTCTCCCACTCATATTTGCTCGAGTCTTGTGATGGATAGGCAAGGCATTTCATCCCCGGTCTTCGACAACAACGACGGAGTGAACAACTACATCACCAAAGCGTCTATCTTCGATCTACAACGACAAATGCAAGGCACACAATCTACCTTGCGAGAGCGCCTCGACAACCTCGCCATCGACATACACCACTCCGAAGCAAGGAAAAGGGACTACATCGACACCAAGTTGGGCGAGCTAAAGGATCAACTACGAGACATGGTGGCCGACTACAAGTCTTCTTCCCCTTCATCATCCTCAAGGCGGCGGCGAGCAACTCGATCATCTTCGGAGCGCAAACAAGATGTAAGCGCAAGTCGTCCACGTCCACATCTCCATGGCGACCACCATCACGTTCGTGATCCACATCGTCATGAAGGGCAAGTCACCTCCAAGCATCATGTGCACGACGACGACGAACGACATCTACTACGAGCTCAAGTGCGACAACGACACCATCAACATGAAGATGCTCCACAAGCGCAAACACACAAGTCCGAACAAGCCCTACTTCACGGCAAGTCCAAGCTTCATGAGCAAAAGAGAAGACCGCGAGACGAGCACCACCGCGACGGAGCTACGGCTACACCAACCACTTCAGCATCTTCGCCAAGTGTTCTCAAGGCATCTTCGCCTTTGGACGTACGGCATCTTCGCCTACTTCCCGTGAGTTCGCCTACATTGACATCTTCAACAACAAGGCGACCACCTACGAGCGAGGGTGACTCTTCCATCTTCGGAAGCCCCTCAAGGAAGATGGCCGAGCATGGGAAATTCCCTTCGGTCATGGAGACGAGCTACGAGGTGCCACATCATATGGGCCTCCAACCACAAGACGGTGACAAGAAGGTTGAGCATGGGACTATCCCTTCAACCAAGGCAGCGATAGGAGTTGAGCATGGAGACGTTTGCACCTACACCTCTCCGACACCCACAAATGAAGAAATGCCCCAATTGCCATGTGAGGAGAGCCACCCCATCATGAGTGATATGAGTGACTCCACCATATGTGACATTGAGTGCATTTCCTATGAGTGGATGAGTGTGACCACCACTAGCCCCACACTTGAGAGCATGCCACGCATCCTATGTGAGGTTGAGAGCCTTTTGAGTGACTCCACCAACCATATGAGTGAGAGCATCATATTGGGAGTGAGTGAGCCACAACACTTAGTGAGTGAGGTAGTTGACACGGCACGTGAAGCCACTATGATTTCTAACGACTTAACCTCTACTCCTAGTGTGTTTTCTTCTTTGGTGCTAGGTCTCCTACATGACAACATGCCTACCCTCGACGAGTCCATACCTCCAATGGAGACGACGATGGCCATGGTGGAAGAAGATGCACCCCCCACATGGTACCATCAAGTTGCAACCTGACCTACAACACATGAGCAACGCTCCAAAGGTAACATAGGTGACAATGTTTTTCTTGTCCCACTAGTGGACTATCTCACCAGTGATTGCTTGCATGATGTTGACACACCTATTCCCATGCTTCATGCTAGTGCGACTCCTTCATGTCATGACTTACCAATTTATGATGACTATGATGATGAGCATGTTGAGTTGCCTAGTTGTGATGCTATGCTCCATAGGATATCAAGTGAAAATTCTATTGGTCACATCCTGTTTGACAATCCATTGAACTTGTCATATGCTATGAGTGAGATCTCCCATATCGCATCATTTCAAGCTCAACATAGTAACTATGCATGCCCCATCAAAATAAATCCCATTTGCACTTATGGCATAGATGACGAGATGATGGTCATTGGCTTTTGTTTTTCATGTGATGATATTGCCATGCTTCCTTTACATGATTTGCGCAATTCATCTACTATGCCATGCCATGATCACATTATTCCAAATATGCATTGTTTTGGATGTTGTCAATGTTCCCCATGTGATGTTTCTACTAATGCTCATGAGGAGACCCCCATAGTTTCCTCATACATATTAGGAGATTTTGATACATTCCATACTTTGCATGATTCCCATAATTGCGTGCACCATATGCATTCCATGAATAACAATGCTCTAGATATTTTTCATGATGCATTACACAATTTGAGTATCCATTATGCTATACATAACAACAAACCTATCATGATGGATGACATGTTTCTATATCACGCATCTCATTTATTTGAGCATTGGCTATTTTGTGCTAACCAACACATGCACGTATGCATCATGATGGATGATGTGTACATATACCACACACACACAATTTTCCCTTTGCTTTTGTTTTGTGTAGGTACTCATGAACAACCGTCAACCTCACAATCCCATGAGTTGACGAAACGAGCTCTTGAGAGCAACGATGATTTGGGATCCCGTGGACTATCATCCCCGCCATTCCTTTCGCACAAGGATTACGCGCATTTCTTTTACTTGGCTCTCACACGGCTATGGGCTATTTACCATTTGTCATCTTATGCTCATTTTCCCGTGTTCACTTTGCATGTTATGCTTGCTTCTATGCCTTTGCCATGCAATTGTGACCCTTGCTTGCACTTACCCATGATTCACCATTATGCTACTCCTATGTGTATTTGCATGCTTGGTGGAGATCCTTGTTGCTATTACCATGTTTATCATGTGCCTCATGCTATTCATGCTTGTTGTGTTGGGAGAGTCATGATGTCCCATTGCTATTTACCTATGGCTTCTCGCCAATACATTGATGCTATTTTGCTCATATCTTACTTCCATACTTGTGATATGTCATGTGCTTTATTCATGCCCACTATTTGCACACATGACATGCTTGCCATGATTCCTCCTAGTACATTGCATCTTCGCACTACTAGCTTGCTTGACTTCATCACTACGATTACTTGCTATGATGCATCACCCATGTTCCACTCTTACTCGCTTTCTTGGGTTGATGACATATATATTCATGCCTCTCACGTGATATATCTTGATATTTGTCGCTTGCCTCCATTAGTTGCATCTCTCATATCACCTGTATTGAGTGCCAACTTGCTATGCTTATTGATCGTGGAGACTTGAACATATTACTTGTGAAGAATACTTGTTTCATTGAGCCTATTGTATTTGGTTGTTATCGCATCATATGCCTCCATACTATGAAATGCTCCCTTGTCCTTTCTTATGATGAGCATGATGCATACACTTGTTGGGTATCTTACCACACGAATGATAGGTGTTGCGTTTGCACCAACCTCATTTGTTTTTCCGAGTGTTTGTCATGTTCTTTCATTTTGAAGGATTCACAAGGCGGTACCATAACGAGACATATAGGTTATGTGAAGGCATTCAAGATGCGCAACTCCATCATCCTTGAGAAACTCCTAAAGGTGAATTCCTTCTCTTTGAGCCATCTTAAAATATGCATATTGGATGGGCCATGCTTTCATTGTTGTCTCCTTCTTCTTGTCTACATGCTACATATATTGGATGGAGGACCAACATTGGAGATGGACCCTATGGACCTTCACGTTGAGGAGTGCCACGACATTGAGCATTGGTACATCAACACTCCTTTGACACATTGCACCAACACATACATATTTGTTGATTGTGTTCCCTATGTCATGCTCGATGGACATATCATACCCATAGCAAATTTGCATCTTATGCATGGATTGACTCACCTTATGATTGCCTTGTTGCATCTTGTATTTCTATGTCATCCATGATATATGAGCTTGTGCATTTCCATAGCAAATTTGTCGTGATCTTTCTTGATGGCATATTCATACATAATGATCACATTGCCTACCATCAATTGCATGATAACATAATCTTATTGAGCATACATTGCCATATTCATGCTATTGATAAACCGTCTCACTATGACATCATTTTGCACCGTGGTTGCATTGATCACATCCACAATACATTTGTGTGCACAATGAATGCTTTTGCTCCCATGAATGCTTTACATGTCATTTTACATCATTTGGATAAGCATCTCATGCATTTTCATGAACAATTCCTTTGGACGAACTCATGCTTATTTGATGGACACCTTGTGTGCGCTAACCATTGTATTTCCGAGTGTCGTTTGTGTTTGCTCTTCTTGCATGTATACCACTCCGGCGACACCTTGGAGTACTTGGATTGCGCAATGTCTTCAACTCCGTCCAACTACAAGTCCGTCCACAACAACCGTTTCCATGGTGATGAGGATCACGATCTGAGGTCGGATCTTTCCCAAGGGGGCGGAGATGATGCGGTGCATCCCACGATCATCCCCATGTACACTTCGACTACTCCCCAAGCCCCAAAAGGACATACGATAAGACCTCGACCATACGCCATGGGACACAAGGTGAACTCAGTCCTCTTCGAACCGACACTTTCCACATATGAGACATGGTTACTACCTCATGCATGGACCTTGCATATACTCAGGAACAACCGTGATGACCATGGAGGATCCAAGGACCAAGGCCAAGCATGGAAGAGGAGAAGGAAGAAGAAGACGGAGCAAGACAGGACTTGCCCGGATCATCCGGATCCCCAGCCGGACGATCCGGACCAAGCCCGGACGATCCGGACCCCCACCCGGATGATCCAGGTAATGTGCCCGAAGACACCCGAAGCCTGCTCGACGAAGCCGGATCATCCGGACGGCCGCCCAGATCATCCGGACCCCCGACACCCGGATCATCCGGGCCACCATCCGGATCATGCGGACCTTGCCTGCGCGCATGACTTGGGCCGAGGCCCGTGTACCCCTTCGCCTCTCACTTACCCCTTCGTGGCTTAGCACTATATATAGACCCCCTCCTCCTCCATTTGAGGGTCAGCAAAGGATTAGCTCATGTTTGTGTGAGAGCTTTGCTCATCCACTTGGTTACCTTCTCCTCGGAGACGTGCCTCCATCGGAGAAGATCCTTCCAAGCGGATTCAAGACCCCCTCTTGGGTGGCCCCATCAAGACCTCCTCTAGGAGAACAACCGGTTACCTTTGTATCGTCCTTTGTTGACCTTGGACCTTGTATCTTACCTTTGTGTTCATCGATCTAGCGCATGTATGATCTATTCTTGTTGGTCGAGTGATTTCTCTCGTGTTTCCCTTGTGTTTCCCTCGTGTTTTCCCTCGTGTTCATCACGTTCTTTGTAGGGATCCGCTCCTTTCGTGAAAGATCGGCCATCTAGGGTTCCACCCTACATCAGTTGGCCATGGCGGAGAGGAGGGAGTGGAGGTGGGAGGGAGCGGGGAGGACGAGGGGAGCGGAGAGGACTAGTTGATTGAGAGGAGGGGTTTGACTAGGGTTCATCCGGTCGGGTGGGATTTTTGTGGGGACATCGCTTGGGGCGGTGCAGGGCCTAGCGGGCCGATCCTACGTGGCGGCTGCATTCAGACGCCTCCGGGCGTCCCCATATCCACCCATATATGGGCTGAGTATGGGGTTGCCGGCCAGTCCGGGATTTTGGGCCGGATTTGGGGCTCCCGGTTGGATGCCGCTTTTGCGTCTGGTCACTGATCGGGCAGCCCGTCTAGGCGTTTGGGGAGGATTTAAGGCTCTGGTTGTTAATGTTGTATATTACTCTATCAAATCGAAGAGTATGTATGCTTAGTACGTAGTATATAATTAAGAATGTTTAGGTAGTATATATACTACTTTTTAGGTTGTATGCATCATATTTTAAGTATGATCTTTTATGTACACATATATACGTATTTCACAAATATAATAAAAATCTTGGGCCAACTTGCAATTTTTTCATGTAACTCACTTGGAAATATGTTATATATAATATATGAACGTA